>NC_092323.1:26054049-26357079 GCF_036785885.1 Coffea arabica | reverse complement strand
ACTCACCTCCACGGCTCAGAAACCATCCATCATATATCATTGCCTTGCCCAAATCCAAACCCTTCAACTCAAACTCAAAACAATCAAATGCTTTCAAAGATCGGACAGCATATCCCCTTAAGTTCCTTACTTTTCCATCCTACAAGCAACATCATTTCATCTCAAATCAACCACATACACATCATAGACTATCAAATACACCTTTCGGCACAATATCCATAACTGAAGCTACACTTACCGGATTGAAACGAATCTTATGGCGTTTCGAAGCCAAGACATAAACCTACATTTATTATGAAGACCTCCAAAGCCAAATCATGCATTTTCAGGGGTCAAAAATGGAAAACTACATGAAAACAGAAATCTGGGCGCGGAACAGGGTTCATGGGCAGTCAAGGGTATTTCAGTCATTTCACATGTTACAGTGCTCGGATCTAGCTGAAATTTTGTAGGAAACTAGTTAACACCATTTGCTACAACTTTCATGTTTTAACCTAAGTCTTATTCTGCCTCTAACATGCTCGAATAAATCCGGTCAGAACAGGGCAGATTCAAAATCCTAACCTGGAATTTCCGCATAAAACCGAAATCTTCCGCAAACAACTTCAACTAACATATACAAGCTTCATTTTACACCATTACCAACCATCATATCATGATTAAACCATGATAATCATATAAAATCAGAAAAATCTCCATAAAATCAGAAATTTAGCTAACTTCACTCTAATCCATAAAATCTTCCATAAAATCACATATCTAACCACCACAAGTCATGAATTCACCATTATTGGAAACAAACAATGAATCTTTACACACCGTACCTTGATAACTCACAAAAGGTAGTAGCTTAGTGGTTCCTTCTCCAAAATAACTCCACCAAGACCTTGGAATCTCCTTAGTAACCAACTTTTATGGAGTGGTTTGCAATTCCATCGGTTAAAACTCAAGATTGAAGTAAGAAAGTGGAGTGAAAGATGAAGGTTTTTCTCTCTCTCTTGCTCTCTAAGTTTCAGCCATGAGAAGGAAGAAATGGCTTGATTTTTGGTCAAATTTTGGTTTTAGTAAAGTTAAGGTAAGATGGTCAAAAGTCCAACTTTGAATAAGAAGGTGGCACATGTCACCTTTTGGTTTAAAACTTATCTTTTTGTCTCTCCAATACTAATCCATATACGTAACATCTAATTATCTCTTAGCACCTTGTAAAATAATATCACTTAATACAAAACTCCATCAAATTGTCAAAAATATATTGCATTTACCGCACCAGCGGGTCCCAAGTTCATAATACTCTTCAAAATTAACGTGGAATAACTTGTATCAAGAAAATGATTTGGAAACTATATTTACTTATAAAAATGTATAGAAAATCAAAATATGGAAGAAAGGTACAAAATTATAGACGAGGAAACAAAATAATGTCTAGAAAATATATAAAAATTTTCCGGTTCTCACACTCATTCTTTCGGGGCGTCACAAACTCCCCTCCTTAAAACAATGTCGTCCTCGACATTCCATCTTGTACCAATCAAGTCGAGACATCCTGCAAGAATCACTAATATTTCAAACCAAACCCACAGTCCGGCATCCTAAACATCAAGTCTAGGATACACTACAGAGATCGAAAGCCTAAACTCTGATACCACCTGTGACGCCCCAGCTTCTCCCAAGGGCGAACCCTAGGGTTCGGCGCGTCGCCTGCCCAACTCTCGTCGGGATTCACTCACTACAAACCTCAAACAAAATGCAAAATAAATCTCAAATTTTACGTCAAATTCTCCAAGAATTACATATCGTAAGCGAAGCGCCCACGCTTCCGCTGCGCCACTCTGATCCTTGATACCAGCTATTATACAGGAGGAATTCCAAATCTAAACTGTACAAAATATAGGCCATCCAGTCACGTGAATAAGTACTACAAGCACTTCCTTTGCCTCGAGTCCTGTGGAGGGGAATAAAACAGTTTTGGGGTGAGTTAGAAGCTCAGTGAGTAACCAATAAAAGTAGTAAGAAAACATATTTCACAATAATGCATTTCGATGATGTCATGATTCAGTCATCAAATATCCGTTTATTGCTCTCGTGAGCCAGTGAAATCGTTGCACTTAAACACCCAACGCTCAAATAGATCCTTTAACGTTTAACAATGAGAGGGAGCAACGTTGGTGTTCCAGATAATGTCATGAACTCATTGAAGTGGTGGAGACGTTGGTGTCCAGCACACGAATTCCAAACACTCATTTGAGCCAAAACATGGCATGGACCACATGCAAACACTCATGATATGAAATCGAGTAAATAATGCAAGAAAACGTTCAAAAGTAACTTTGGAAACAGTTTAGGGTCACTCACCTCCACGGCTCAGAAACCATCCATCATATATCATTGCCTTGCCCAAATCCAAACCCTTCAACTCAAACTCAAAACAATCAAATGCTTTCAAAGATCGGACAGCATATCCCCTTAAGTTCCTTACTTTTCCATCCTACAAGCAACATCATTTCATCTCAAATCAACCACATACACATCATAGACTATCAAATACACCTTTCGGCACAATATCCATAACTGAAGCTACACTTACCGGATTGAAACGAATCTTATGGCGTTTCGAAGCCAAGACATAAACCTACATTTATTATGAAGACCTCCAAAGCCAAATCATGCATTTTCAGGGGTCAAAAATGGAAAACTACATGAAAACAGAAATCTGGGCGCGGAACAGGGTTCATGGGCAGTCAAGGGTATTTCAGTCATTTCACATGTTACAGTGCTCGGATCTAGCTGAAATTTTGTAGGAAACTAGTTAACACCATTTGCTACAACTTTCATGTTTTAACCTAAGTCTTATTCTGCCTCTAACATGCTCGAATAAATCCGGTCAGAACAGGGCAGATTCAAAATCCTAACCTGGAATTTCCGCATAAAACCGAAATCTTCCGCAAACAACTTCAACTAACATATACAAGCTTCATTTTACACCATTACCAACCATCATATCATGATTAAACCATGATAATCATATAAAATCAGAAAAATCTCCATAAAATCAGAAATTTAGCTAACTTCACTCTAATCCATAAAATCTTCCATAAAATCACATATCTAACCACCACAAGTCATGAATTCACCATTATTGGAAACAAACAATGAATCTTTACACACCGTACCTTGATAACTCACAAAAGGTAGTAGCTTAGTGGTTCCTTCTCCAAAATAACTCCACCAAGACCTTGGAATCTCCTTAGTAACCAACTTTTATGGAGTGGTTTGCAATTCCATCGGTTAAAACTCAAGATTGAAGTAAGAAAGTGGAGTGAAAGATGAAGGTTTTTCTCTCTCTCTTGCTCTCTAAGTTTCAGCCATGAGAAGGAAGAAATGGCTTGATTTTTGGTCAAATTTTGGTTTTAGTAAAGTTAAGGTAAGATGGTCAAAAGTCCAACTTTGAATAAGAAGGTGGCACATGTCACCTTTTGGTTTAAAACTTATCTTTTTGTCTCTCCAATACTAATCCATATACGTAACATCTAATTATCTCTTAGCACCTTGTAAAATAATATCACTTAATACAAAACTCCATCAAATTGTCAAAAATATATTGCATTTACCGCACCAGCGGGTCCCAAGTTCATAATACTCTTCAAAATTAACGTGGAATAACTTGTATCAAGAAAATGATTTGGAAACTATATTTACTTATAAAAATGTATAGAAAATCAAAATATGGAAGAAAGGTACAAAATTATAGACGAGGAAACAAAATAATGTCTAGAAAATATATAAAAATTTTCCGGTTCTCACACTCATTCTTTCGGGGCGTCACAAACTCCCCTCCTTAAAACAATGTCGTCCTCGACATTCCATCTTGTACCAATCAAGTCGAGACATCCTGCAAGAATCACTAATATTTCAAACCAAACCCACAGTCCGGCATCCTAAACATCAAGTCTAGGATACACTACAGAGATCGAAAGCCTAAACTCTGATACCACCTGTGACGCCCCAGCTTCTCCCAAGGGCGAACCCTAGGGTTCGGCGCGTCGCCAGCCCAACTCTCGTCGGGATTCACTCACTACAAACCTCAAACAAAATGCAAAATAAATCTCAAATTTTACGTCAAATTCTCCAAGAATTACATATCGTAAGCGAAGCGCCCACGCTTCCGCTGCGCCACTCTGATCCTTGATACCAGCTATTATACAGGAGGAATTCCAAATCTAAACTGTACAAAATATAGGCCATCCAGTCACGTGAATAAGTACTACAAGCACTTCCTTTGCCTCGAGTCCTGTGGAGGGGAATAAAACAGTTTTGGGGTGAGTTAGAAGCTCAGTGAGTAACCAATAAAAGTAGTAAGAAAACATATTTCACAATAATGCATTTCGATGATGTCATGATTCAGTCATCAAATATCCGTTTATTGCTCTCGTGAGCCAGTGAAATCGTTGCACTTAAACACCCAACGCTCAAATAGATCCTTTAACGTTTAACAATGAGAGGGAGCAACGTTGGTGTTCCAGATAATGTCATGAACTCATTGAAGTGGTGGAGACGTTGGTGTCCAGCACACGAATTCCAAACACTCATTTGAGCCAAAACATGGCATGGACCACATGCAAACACTCATGATATGAAATCGAGTAAATAATGCAAGAAAACGTTCAAAAGTAACTTTGGAAACAGTTTAGGGTCACTCACCTCCACGGCTCAGAAACCATCCATCATATATCATTGCCTTGCCCAAATCCAAACCCTTCAACTCAAACTCAAAACAATCAAATGCTTTCAAAGATCGGACAGCATATCCCCTTAAGTTCCTTACTTTTCCATCCTACAAGCAACATCATTTCATCTCAAATCAACCACATACACATCATACACTATCAAATACACCTTTCGGCACAATATCCATAACTGAAGCTACACTTACCGGATTGAAACGAATCTTATGGCGTTTCGAAGCCAAGACATAAACCTACATTTATTATGAAGACCTCCAAAGCCAAATCATGCATTTTCAGGGGTCAAAAATGGAAAACTACATGAAAACAGAAATCTGGGCGCGGAACAGGGTTCATGGGCAGTCAAGGGTATTTCAGTCATTTCACATGTTACAGTGCTCGGATCTAGCTGAAATTTTGTAGGAAACTAGTTAACACCATTTGCTACAACTTTCATGTTTTAACCTAAGTCTTATTCTGCCTCTAACATGCTCGAATAAATCCGGTCAGAACAGGGCAGATTCAAAATCCTAACCTGGAATTTCCGCATAAAACCGAAATCTTCCGCAAACAACTTCAACTAACATATACAAGCTTCATTTTACACCATTACCAACCATCATATCATGATTAAACCATGATAATCATATAAAATCAGAAAAATCTCCATAAAATCAGAAATTTAGCTAACTTCACTCTAATCCATAAAATCTTCCATAAAATCACATATCTAACCACCACAAGTCATGAATTCACCATTATTGGAAACAAACAATGAATCTTTACACACCGTACCTTGATAACTCACAAAAGGTAGTAGCTTAGTGGTTCCTTCTCCAAAATAACTCCACCAAGACCTTGGAATCTCCTTAGTAACCAACTTTTATGGAGTGGTTTGCAATTCCATCGGTTAAAACTCAAGATTGAAGTAAGAAAGTGGAGTGAAAGATGAAGGTTTTTCTCTCTCTCTTGCTCTCTAAGTTTCAGCCATGAGAAGGAAGAAATGGCTTGATTTTTGGTCAAATTTTGGTTTTAGTAAAGTTAAGGTAAGATGGTCAAAAGTCCAACTTTGAATAAGAAGGTGGCACATGTCACCTTTTGGTTTAAAACTTATCTTTTTGTCTCTCCAATACTAATCCATATACGTAACATCTAATTATCTCTTAGCACCTTGTAAAATAATATCACTTAATACAAAACTCCATCAAATTGTCAAAAATATATTGCATTTACCGCACCAGCGGGTCCCAAGTTCATAATACTCTTCAAAATTAACGTGGAATAACTTGTATCAAGAAAATGATTTGGAAACTATATTTACTTATAAAAATGTATAGAAAATCAAAATATGGAAGAAAGGTACAAAATTATAGACGAGGAAACAAAATAATGTCTAGAAAATATATAAAAATTTTCCGGTTCTCACACTCATTCTTTCGGGGCGTCACAAACTCCCCTCCTTAAAACAATGTCGTCCTCGACATTCCATCTTGTACCAATCAAGTCGAGACATCCTGCAAGAATCACTAATATTTCAAACCAAACCCACAGTCCGGCATCCTAAACATCAAGTCTAGGATACACTACAGAGATCGAAAGCCTAAACTCTGATACCACCTGTGACGCCCCAGCTTCTCCCAAGGGCGAACCCTAGGGTTCGGCGCGTCGCCTGCCCAACTCTCGTCGGGATTCACTCACTACAAACCTCAAACAAAATGCAAAATAAATCTCAAATTTTACGTCAAATTCTCCAAGAATTACATATCGTAAGCGAAGCGCCCACGCTTCCGCTGCGCCACTCTGATCCTTGATACCAGCTATTATACAGGAGGAATTCCAAATCTAAACTGTACAAAATATAGGCCATCCAGTCACGTGAATAAGTACTACAAGCACTTCCTTTGCCTCGAGTCCTGTGGAGGGGAATAAAACAGTTTTGGGGTGAGTTAGAAGCTCAGTGAGTAACCAATAAAAGTAGTAAGAAAACATATTTCACAATAATGCATTTCGATGATGTCATGATTCAGTCATCAAATATCCGTTTATTGCTCTCGTGAGCCAGTGAAATCGTTGCACTTAAACACCCAACGCTCAAATAGATCCTTTAACGTTTAACAATGAGAGGGAGCAACGTTGGTGTTCCAGATAATGTCATGAACTCATTGAAGTGGTGGAGACGTTGGTGTCCAGCACACGAATTCCAAACACTCATTTGAGCCAAAACATGGCATGGACCACATGCAAACACTCATGATATGAAATCGAGTAAATAATGCAAGAAAACGTTCAAAAGTAACTTTGGAAACAGTTTAGGGTCACTCACCTCCACGGCTCAGAAACCATCCATCATATATCATTGCCTTGCCCAAATCCAAACCCTTCAACTCAAACTCAAAACAATCAAATGCTTTCAAAGATCGGACAGCATATCCCCTTAAGTTCCTTACTTTTCCATCCTACAAGCAACATCATTTCATCTCAAATCAACCACATACACATCATAGACTATCAAATACACCTTTCGGCACAATATCCATAACTGAAGCTACACTTACCGGATTGAAACGAATCTTATGGCGTTTCGAAGCCAAGACATAAACCTACATTTATTATGAAGACCTCCAAAGCCAAATCATGCATTTTCAGGGGTCAAAAATGGAAAACTACATGAAAACAGAAATCTGGGCGCGGAACAGGGTTCATGGGCAGTCAAGGGTATTTCAGTCATTTCACATGTTACAGTGCTCGGATCTAGCTGAAATTTTGTAGGAAACTAGTTAACACCATTTGCTACAACTTTCATGTTTTAACCTAAGTCTTATTCTGCCTCTAACATGCTCGAATAAATCCGGTCAGAACAGGGCAGATTCAAAATCCTAACCTGGAATTTCCGCATAAAACCGAAATCTTCCGCAAACAACTTCAACTAACATATACAAGCTTCATTTTACACCATTACCAACCATCATATCATGATTAAACCATGATAATCATATAAAATCAGAAAAATCTCCATAAAATCAGAAATTTAGCTAACTTCACTCTAATCCATAAAATCTTCCATAAAATCACATATCTAACCACCACAAGTCATGAATTCACCATTATTGGAAACAAACAATGAATCTTTACACACCGTACCTTGATAACTCACAAAAGGTAGTAGCTTAGTGGTTCCTTCTCCAAAATAACTCCACCAAGACCTTGGAATCTCCTTAGTAACCAACTTTTATGGAGTGGTTTGCAATTCCATCGGTTAAAACTCAAGATTGAAGTAAGAAAGTGGAGTGAAAGATGAAGGTTTTTCTCTCTCTCTTGCTCTCTAAGTTTCAGCCATGAGAAGGAAGAAATGGCTTGATTTTTGGTCAAATTTTGGTTTTAGTAAAGTTAAGGTAAGATGGTCAAAAGTCCAACTTTGAATAAGAAGGTGGCACATGTCACCTTTTGGTTTAAAACTTATCTTTTTGTCTCTCCAATACTAATCCATATACGTAACATCTAATTATCTCTTAGCACCTTGTAAAATAATATCACTTAATACAAAACTCCATCAAATTGTCAAAAATATATTGCATTTACCGCACCAGCGGGTCCCAAGTTCATAATACTCTTCAAAATTAACGTGGAATAACTTGTATCAAGAAAATGATTTGGAAACTATATTTACTTATAAAAATGTATAGAAAATCAAAATATGGAAGAAAGGTACAAAATTATAGACGAGGAAACAAAATAATGTCTAGAAAATATATAAAAATTTTCCGGTTCTCACACTCATTCTTTCGGGGCGTCACAAACTCCCCTCCTTAAAACAATGTCGTCCTCGACATTCCATCTTGTACCAATCAAGTCGAGACATCCTGCAAGAATCACTAATATTTCAAACCAAACCCACAGTCCGGCATCCTAAACATCAAGTCTAGGATACACTACAGAGATCGAAAGCCTAAACTCTGATACCACCTGTGACGCCCCAGCTTCTCCCAAGGGCGAACCCTAGGGTTCGGCGCGTCGCCAGCCCAACTCTCGTCGGGATTCACTCACTACAAACCTCAAACAAAATGCAAAATAAATCTCAAATTTTACGTCAAATTCTCCAAGAATTACATATCGTAAGCGAAGCGCCCACGCTTCCGCTGCGCCACTCTGATCCTTGATACCAGCTATTATACAGGAGGAATTCCAAATCTAAACTGTACAAAATATAGGCCATCCAGTCACGTGAATAAGTACTACAAGCACTTCCTTTGCCTCGAGTCCTGTGGAGGGGAATAAAACAGTTTTGGGGTGAGTTAGAAGCTCAGTGAGTAACCAATAAAAGTAGTAAGAAAACATATTTCACAATAATGCATTTCGATGATGTCATGATTCAGTCATCAAATATCCGTTTATTGCTCTCGTGAGCCAGTGAAATCGTTGCACTTAAACACCCAACGCTCAAATAGATCCTTTAACGTTTAACAATGAGAGGGAGCAACGTTGGTGTTCCAGATAATGTCATGAACTCATTGAAGTGGTGGAGACGTTGGTGTCCAGCACACGAATTCCAAACACTCATTTGAGCCAAAACATGGCATGGACCACATGCAAACACTCATGATATGAAATCGAGTAAATAATGCAAGAAAACGTTCAAAAGTAACTTTGGAAACAGTTTAGGGTCACTCACCTCCACGGCTCAGAAACCATCCATCATATATCATTGCCTTGCCCAAATCCAAACCCTTCAACTCAAACTCAAAACAATCAAATGCTTTCAAAGATCGGACAGCATATCCCCTTAAGTTCCTTACTTTTCCATCCTACAAGCAACATCATTTCATCTCAAATCAACCACATACACATCATACACTATCAAATACACCTTTCGGCACAATATCCATAACTGAAGCTACACTTACCGGATTGAAACGAATCTTATGGCGTTTCGAAGCCAAGACATAAACCTACATTTATTATGAAGACCTCCAAAGCCAAATCATGCATTTTCAGGGGTCAAAAATGGAAAACTACATGAAAACAGAAATCTGGGCGCGGAACAGGGTTCATGGGCAGTCAAGGGTATTTCAGTCATTTCACATGTTACAGTGCTCGGATCTAGCTGAAATTTTGTAGGAAACTAGTTAACACCATTTGCTACAACTTTCATGTTTTAACCTAAGTCTTATTCTGCCTCTAACATGCTCGAATAAATCCGGTCAGAACAGGGCAGATTCAAAATCCTAACCTGGAATTTCCGCATAAAACCGAAATCTTCCGCAAACAACTTCAACTAACATATACAAGCTTCATTTTACACCATTACCAACCATCATATCATGATTAAACCATGATAATCATATAAAATCAGAAAAATCTCCATAAAATCAGAAATTTAGCTAACTTCACTCTAATCCATAAAATCTTCCATAAAATCACATATCTAACCACCACAAGTCATGAATTCACCATTATTGGAAACAAACAATGAATCTTTACACACCGTACCTTGATAACTCACAAAAGGTAGTAGCTTAGTGGTTCCTTCTCCAAAATAACTCCACCAAGACCTTGGAATCTCCTTAGTAACCAACTTTTATGGAGTGGTTTGCAATTCCATCGGTTAAAACTCAAGATTGAAGTAAGAAAGTGGAGTGAAAGATGAAGGTTTTTCTCTCTCTCTTGCTCTCTAAGTTTCAGCCATGAGAAGGAAGAAATGGCTTGATTTTTGGTCAAATTTTGGTTTTAGTAAAGTTAAGGTAAGATGGTCAAAAGTCCAACTTTGAATAAGAAGGTGGCACATGTCACCTTTTGGTTTAAAACTTATCTTTTTGTCTCTCCAATACTAATCCATATACGTAACATCTAATTATCTCTTAGCACCTTGTAAAATAATATCACTTAATACAAAACTCCATCAAATTGTCAAAAATATATTGCATTTACCGCACCAGCGGGTCCCAAGTTCATAATACTCTTCAAAATTAACGTGGAATAACTTGTATCAAGAAAATGATTTGGAAACTATATTTACTTATAAAAATGTATAGAAAATCAAAATATGGAAGAAAGGTACAAAATTATAGACGAGGAAACAAAATAATGTCTAGAAAATATATAAAAATTTTCCGGTTCTCACACTCATTCTTTCGGGGCGTCACAAACTCCCCTCCTTAAAACAATGTCGTCCTCGACATTCCATCTTGTACCAATCAAGTCGAGACATCCTGCAAGAATCACTAATATTTCAAACCAAACCCACAGTCCGGCATCCTAAACATCAAGTCTAGGATACACTACAGAGATCGAAAGCCTAAACTCTGATACCACCTGTGACGCCCCAGCTTCTCCCAAGGGCGAACCCTAGGGTTCGGCGCGTCGCCTGCCCAACTCTCGTCGGGATTCACTCACTACAAACCTCAAACAAAATGCAAAATAAATCTCAAATTTTACGTCAAATTCTCCAAGAATTACATATCGTAAGCGAAGCGCCCACGCTTCCGCTGCGCCACTCTGATCCTTGATACCAGCTATTATACAGGAGGAATTCCAAATCTAAACTGTACAAAATATAGGCCATCCAGTCACGTGAATAAGTACTACAAGCACTTCCTTTGCCTCGAGTCCTGTGGAGGGGAATAAAACAGTTTTGGGGTGAGTTAGAAGCTCAGTGAGTAACCAATAAAAGTAGTAAGAAAACATATTTCACAATAATGCATTTCGATGATGTCATGATTCAGTCATCAAATATCCGTTTATTGCTCTCGTGAGCCAGTGAAATCGTTGCACTTAAACACCCAACGCTCAAATAGATCCTTTAACGTTTAACAATGAGAGGGAGCAACGTTGGTGTTCCAGATAATGTCATGAACTCATTGAAGTGGTGGAGACGTTGGTGTCCAGCACACGAATTCCAAACACTCATTTGAGCCAAAACATGGCATGGACCACATGCAAACACTCATGATATGAAATCGAGTAAATAATGCAAGAAAACGTTCAAAAGTAACTTTGGAAACAGTTTAGGGTCACTCACCTCCACGGCTCAGAAACCATCCATCATATATCATTGCCTTGCCCAAATCCAAACCCTTCAACTCAAACTCAAAACAATCAAATGCTTTCAAAGATCGGACAGCATATCCCCTTAAGTTCCTTACTTTTCCATCCTACAAGCAACATCATTTCATCTCAAATCAACCACATACACATCATACACTATCAAATACACCTTTCGGCACAATATCCATAACTGAAGCTACACTTACCGGATTGAAACGAATCTTATGGCGTTTCGAAGCCAAGACATAAACCTACATTTATTATGAAGACCTCCAAAGCCAAATCATGCATTTTCAGGGGTCAAAAATGGAAAACTACATGAAAACAGAAATCTGGGCGCGGAACAGGGTTCATGGGCAGTCAAGGGTATTTCAGTCATTTCACATGTTACAGTGCTCGGATCTAGCTGAAATTTTGTAGGAAACTAGTTAACACCATTTGCTACAACTTTCATGTTTTAACCTAAGTCTTATTCTGCCTCTAACATGCTCGAATAAATCCGGTCAGAACAGGGCAGATTCAAAATCCTAACCTGGAATTTCCGCATAAAACCGAAATCTTCCGCAAACAACTTCAACTAACATATACAAGCTTCATTTTACACCATTACCAACCATCATATCATGATTAAACCATGATAATCATATAAAATCAGAAAAATCTCCATAAAATCAGAAATTTAGCTAACTTCACTCTAATCCATAAAATCTTCCATAAAATCACATATCTAACCACCACAAGTCATGAATTCACCATTATTGGAAACAAACAATGAATCTTTACACACCGTACCTTGATAACTCACAAAAGGTAGTAGCTTAGTGGTTCCTTCTCCAAAATAACTCCACCAAGACCTTGGAATCTCCTTAGTAACCAACTTTTATGGAGTGGTTTGCAATTCCATCGGTTAAAACTCAAGATTGAAGTAAGAAAGTGGAGTGAAAGATGAAGGTTTTTCTCTCTCTCTTGCTCTCTAAGTTTCAGCCATGAGAAGGAAGAAATGGCTTGATTTTTGGTCAAATTTTGGTTTTAGTAAAGTTAAGGTAAGATGGTCAAAAGTCCAACTTTGAATAAGAAGGTGGCACATGTCACCTTTTGGTTTAAAACTTATCTTTTTGTCTCTCCAATACTAATCCATATACGTAACATCTAATTATCTCTTAGCACCTTGTAAAATAATATCACTTAATACAAAACTCCATCAAATTGTCAAAAATATATTGCATTTACCGCACCAGCGGGTCCCAAGTTCATAATACTCTTCAAAATTAACGTGGAATAACTTGTATCAAGAAAATGATTTGGAAACTATATTTACTTATAAAAATGTATAGAAAATCAAAATATGGAAGAAAGGTACAAAATTATAGACGAGGAAACAAAATAATGTCTAGAAAATATATAAAAATTTTCCGGTTCTCACACTCATTCTTTCGGGGCGTCACAAACTCCCCTCCTTAAAACAATGTCGTCCTCGACATTCCATCTTGTACCAATCAAGTCGAGACATCCTGCAAGAATCACTAATATTTCAAACCAAACCCACAGTCCGGCATCCTAAACATCAAGTCTAGGATACACTACAGAGATCGAAAGCCTAAACTCTGATACCACCTGTGACGCCCCAGCTTCTCCCAAGGGCGAACCCTAGGGTTCGGCGCGTCGCCTGCCCAACTCTCGTCGGGATTCACTCACTACAAACCTCAAACAAAATGCAAAATAAATCTCAAATTTTACGTCAAATTCTCCAAGAATTACATATCGTAAGCGAAGCGCCCACGCTTCCGCTGCGCCACTCTGATCCTTGATACCAGCTATTATACAGGAGGAATTCCAAATCTAAACTGTACAAAATATAGGCCATCCAGTCACGTGAATAAGTACTACAAGCACTTCCTTTGCCTCGAGTCCTGTGGAGGGGAATAAAACAGTTTTGGGGTGAGTTAGAAGCTCAGTGAGTAACCAATAAAAGTAGTAAGAAAACATATTTCACAATAATGCATTTCGATGATGTCATGATTCAGTCATCAAATATCCGTTTATTGCTCTCGTGAGCCAGTGAAATCGTTGCACTTAAACACCCAACGCTCAAATAGATCCTTTAACGTTTAACAATGAGAGGGAGCAACGTTGGTGTTCCAGATAATGTCATGAACTCATTGAAGTGGTGGAGACGTTGGTGTCCAGCACACGAATTCCAAACACTCATTTGAGCCAAAACATGGCATGGACCACATGCAAACACTCATGATATGAAATCGAGTAAATAATGCAAGAAAACGTTCAAAAGTAACTTTGGAAACAGTTTAGGGTCACTCACCTCCACGGCTCAGAAACCATCCATCATATATCATTGCCTTGCCCAAATCCAAACCCTTCAACTCAAACTCAAAACAATCAAATGCTTTCAAAGATCGGACAGCATATCCCCTTAAGTTCCTTACTTTTCCATCCTACAAGCAACATCATTTCATCTCAAATCAACCACATACACATCATACACTATCAAATACACCTTTCGGCACAATATCCATAACTGAAGCTACACTTACCGGATTGAAACGAATCTTATGGCGTTTCGAAGCCAAGACATAAACCTACATTTATTATGAAGACCTCCAAAGCCAAATCATGCATTTTCAGGGGTCAAAAATGGAAAACTACATGAAAACAGAAATCTGGGCGCGGAACAGGGTTCATGGGCAGTCAAGGGTATTTCAGTCATTTCACATGTTACAGTGCTCGGATCTAGCTGAAATTTTGTAGGAAACTAGTTAACACCATTTGCTACAACTTTCATGTTTTAACCTAAGTCTTATTCTGCCTCTAACATGCTCGAATAAATCCGGTCAGAACAGGGCAGATTCAAAATCCTAACCTGGAATTTCCGCATAAAACCGAAATCTTCCGCAAACAACTTCAACTAACATATACAAGCTTCATTTTACACCATTACCAACCATCATATCATGATTAAACCATGATAATCATATAAAATCAGAAAAATCTCCATAAAATCAGAAATTTAGCTAACTTCACTCTAATCCATAAAATCTTCCATAAAATCACATATCTAACCACCACAAGTCATGAATTCACCATTATTGGAAACAAACAATGAATCTTTACACACCGTACCTTGATAACTCACAAAAGGTAGTAGCTTAGTGGTTCCTTCTCCAAAATAACTCCACCAAGACCTTGGAATCTCCTTAGTAACCAACTTTTATGGAGTGGTTTGCAATTCCATCGGTTAAAACTCAAGATTGAAGTAAGAAAGTGGAGTGAAAGATGAAGGTTTTTCTCTCTCTCTTGCTCTCTAAGTTTCAGCCATGAGAAGGAAGAAATGGCTTGATTTTTGGTCAAATTTTGGTTTTAGTAAAGTTAAGGTAAGATGGTCAAAAGTCCAACTTTGAATAAGAAGGTGGCACATGTCACCTTTTGGTTTAAAACTTATCTTTTTGTCTCTCCAATACTAATCCATATACGTAACATCTAATTATCTCTTAGCACCTTGTAAAATAATATCACTTAATACAAAACTCCATCAAATTGTCAAAAATATATTGCATTTACCGCACCAGCGGGTCCCAAGTTCATAATACTCTTCAAAATTAACGTGGAATAACTTGTATCAAGAAAATGATTTGGAAACTATATTTACTTATAAAAATGTATAGAAAATCAAAATATGGAAGAAAGGTACAAAATTATAGACGAGGAAACAAAATAATGTCTAGAAAATATATAAAAATTTTCCGGTTCTCACACTCATTCTTTCGGGGCGTCACAAACTCCCCTCCTTAAAACAATGTCGTCCTCGACATTCCATCTTGTACCAATCAAGTCGAGACATCCTGCAAGAATCACTAATATTTCAAACCAAACCCACAGTCCGGCATCCTAAACATCAAGTCTAGGATACACTACAGAGATCGAAAGCCTAAACTCTGATACCACCTGTGACGCCCCAGCTTCTCCCAAGGGCGAACCCTAGGGTTCGGCGCGTCGCCTGCCCAACTCTCGTCGGGATTCACTCACTACAAACCTCAAACAAAATGCAAAATAAATCTCAAATTTTACGTCAAATTCTCCAAGAATTACATATCGTAAGCGAAGCGCCCACGCTTCCGCTGCGCCACTCTGATCCTTGATACCAGCTATTATACAGGAGGAATTCCAAATCTAAACTGTACAAAATATAGGCCATCCAGTCACGTGAATAAGTACTACAAGCACTTCCTTTGCCTCGAGTCCTGTGGAGGGGAATAAAACAGTTTTGGGGTGAGTTAGAAGCTCAGTGAGTAACCAATAAAAGTAGTAAGAAAACATATGTCACAATAATGCATTTCGATGATGTCATGATTCAGTCATCAAATATCCGTTTATTGCTCTCGTGAGCCAGTGAAATCGTTGCACTTAAACACCCAACGCTCAAATAGATCCTTTAACGTTTAACAATGAGAGGGAGCAACGTTGGTGTTCCAGATAATGTCATGAACTCATTGAAGTGGTGGAGACGTTGGTGTCCAGCACACGAATTCCAAACACTCATTTGAGCCAAAACATGGCATGGACCACATGCAAACACTCATGATATGAAATCGAGTAAATAATGCAAGAAAACGTTCAAAAGTAACTTTGGAAACAGTTTAGGGTCACTCACCTCCACGGCTCAGAAACCATCCATCATATATCATTGCCTTGCCCAAATCCAAACCCTTCAACTCAAACTCAAAACAATCAAATGCTTTCAAAGATCGGACAGCATATCCCCTTAAGTTCCTTACTTTTCCATCCTACAAGCAACATCATTTCATCTCAAATCAACCACATACACATCATACACTATCAAATACACCTTTCGGCACAATATCCATAACTGAAGCTACACTTACCGGATTGAAACGAATCTTATGGCGTTTCGAAGCCAAGACATAAACCTACATTTATTATGAAGACCTCCAAAGCCAAATCATGCATTTTCAGGGGTCAAAAATGGAAAACTACATGAAAACAGAAATCTGGGCGCGGAACAGGGTTCATGGGCAGTCAAGGGTATTTCAGTCATTTCACATGTTACAGTGCTCGGATCTAGCTGAAATTTTGTAGGAAACTAGTTAACACCATTTGCTACAACTTTCATGTTTTAACCTAAGTCTTATTCTGCCTCTAACATGCTCGAATAAATCCGGTCAGAACAGGGCAGATTCAAAATCCTAACCTGGAATTTCCGCATAAAACCGAAATCTTCCGCAAACAACTTCAACTAACATATACAAGCTTCATTTTACACCATTACCAACCATCATATCATGATTAAACCATGATAATCATATAAAATCAGAAAAATCTCCATAAAATCAGAAATTTAGCTAACTTCACTCTAATCCATAAAATCTTCCATAAAATCACATATCTAACCACCACAAGTCATGAATTCACCATTATTGGAAACAAACAATGAATCTTTACACACCGTACCTTGATAACTCACAAAAGGTAGTAGCTTAGTGGTTCCTTCTCCAAAATAACTCCACCAAGACCTTGGAATCTCCTTAGTAACCAACTTTTATGGAGTGGTTTGCAATTCCATCGGTTAAAACTCAAGATTGAAGTAAGAAAGTGGAGTGAAAGATGAAGGTTTTTCTCTCTCTCTTGCTCTCTAAGTTTCAGCCATGAGAAGGAAGAAATGGCTTGATTTTTGGTCAAATTTTGGTTTTAGTAAAGTTAAGGTAAGATGGTCAAAAGTCCAACTTTGAATAAGAAGGTGGCACATGTCACCTTTTGGTTTAAAACTTATCTTTTTGTCTCTCCAATACTAATCCATATACGTAACATCTAATTATCTCTTAGCACCTTGTAAAATAATATCACTTAATACAAAACTCCATCAAATTGTCAAAAATATATTGCATTTACCGCACCAGCGGGTCCCAAGTTCATAATACTCTTCAAAATTAACGTGGAATAACTTGTATCAAGAAAATGATTTGGAAACTATATTTACTTATAAAAATGTATAGAAAATCAAAATATGGAAGAAAGGTACAAAATTATAGACGAGGAAACAAAATAATGTCCAGAAAATATATAAAAATTTTCCGGTTCTCACACTCATTCTTTCGGGGCGTCACAAACTCCCCTCCTTAAAACAATGTCGTCCTCGACATTCCATCTTGTACCAATCAAGTCGAGACATCCTGCAAGAATCACTAATATTTCAAACCAAACCCACAGTCCGGCATCCTAAACATCAAGTCTAGGATACACTACAGAGATCGAAAGCCTAAACTCTGATACCACCTGTGACGCCCCAGCTTCTCCCAAGGGCGAACCCTAGGGTTCGGCGCGTCGCCTGCCCAACTCTCGTCGGGATTCACTCACTACAAACCTCAAACAAAATGCAAAATAAATCTCAAATTTTACGTCAAATTCTCCAAGAATTACATATCGTAAGCGAAGCGCCCACGCTTCCGCTGCGCCACTCTGATCCTTGATACCAGCTATTATACAGGAGGAATTCCAAATCTAAACTGTACAAAATATAGGCCATCCAGTCACGTGAATAAGTACTACAAGCACTTCCTTTGCCTCGAGTCCTGTGGAGGGGAATAAAACAGTTTTGGGGTGAGTTAGAAGCTCAGTGAGTAACCAATAAAAGTAGTAAGAAAACATATTTCACAATAATGCATTTCGATGATGTCATGATTCAGTCATCAAATATCCGTTTATTGCTCTCGTGAGCCAGTGAAATCGTTGCACTTAAACACCCAACGCTCAAATAGATCCTTTAACGTTTAACAATGAGAGGGAGCAACGTTGGTGTTCCAGATAATGTCATGAACTCATTGAAGTGGTGGAGACGTTGGTGTCCAGCACACGAATTCCAAACACTCATTTGAGCCAAAACATGGCATGGACCACATGCAAACACTCATGATATGAAATCGAGTAAATAATGCAAGAAAACGTTCAAAAGTAACTTTGGAAACAGTTTAGGGTCACTCACCTCCACGGCTCAGAAACCATCCATCATATATCATTGCCTTGCCCAAATCCAAACCCTTCAACTCAAACTCAAAACAATCAAATGCTTTCAAAGATCGGACAGCATATCCCCTTAAGTTCCTTACTTTTCCATCCTACAAGCAACATCATTTCATCTCAAATCAACCACATACACATCATACACTATCAAATACACCTTTCGGCACAATATCCATAACTGAAGCTACACTTACCGGATTGAAACGAATCTTATGGCGTTTCGAAGCCAAGACATAAACCTACATTTATTATGAAGACCTCCAAAGCCAAATCATGCATTTTCAGGGGTCAAAAATGGAAAACTACATGAAAACAGAAATCTGGGCGCGGAACAGGGTTCATGGGCAGTCAAGGGTATTTCAGTCATTTCACATGTTACAGTGCTCGGATCTAGCTGAAATTTTGTAGGAAACTAGTTAACACCATTTGCTACAACTTTCATGTTTTAACCTAAGTCTTATTCTGCCTCTAACATGCTCGAATAAATCCGGTCAGAACAGGGCAGATTCAAAATCCTAACCTGGAATTTCCGCATAAAACCGAAATCTTCCGCAAACAACTTCAACTAACATATACAAGCTTCATTTTACACCATTACCAACCATCATATCATGATTAAACCATGATAATCATATAAAATCAGAAAAATCTCCATAAAATCAGAAATTTAGCTAACTTCACTCTAATCCATAAAATCTTCCATAAAATCACATATCTAACCACCACAAGTCATGAATTCACCATTATTGGAAACAAACAATGAATCTTTACACACCGTACCTTGATAACTCACAAAAGGTAGTAGCTTAGTGGTTCCTTCTCCAAAATAACTCCACCAAGACCTTGGAATCTCCTTAGTAACCAACTTTTATGGAGTGGTTTGCAATTCCATCGGTTAAAACTCAAGATTGAAGTAAGAAAGTGGAGTGAAAGATGAAGGTTTTTCTCTCTCTCTTGCTCTCTAAGTTTCAGCCATGAGAAGGAAGAAATGGCTTGATTTTTGGTCAAATTTTGGTTTTAGTAAAGTTAAGGTAAGATGGTCAAAAGTCCAACTTTGAATAAGAAGGTGGCACATGTCACCTTTTGGTTTAAAACTTATCTTTTTGTCTCTCCAATACTAATCCATATACGTAACATCTAATTATCTCTTAGCACCTTGTAAAATAATATCACTTAATACAAAACTCCATCAAATTGTCAAAAATATATTGCATTTACCGCACCAGCGGGTCCCAAGTTCATAATACTCTTCAAAATTAACGTGGAATAACTTGTATCAAGAAAATGATTTGGAAACTATATTTACTTATAAAAATGTATAGAAAATCAAAATATGGAAGAAAGGTACAAAATTATAGACGAGGAAACAAAATAATGTCTAGAAAATATATAAAAATTTTCCGGTTCTCACACTCATTCTTTCGGGGCGTCACAAACTCCCCTCCTTAAAACAATGTCGTCCTCGACATTCCATCTTGTACCAATCAAGTCGAGACATCCTGCAAGAATCACTAATATTTCAAACCAAACCCACAGTCCGGCATCCTAAACATCAAGTCTAGGATACACTACAGAGATCGAAAGCCTAAACTCTGATACCACCTGTGACGCCCCAGCTTCTCCCAAGGGCGAACCCTAGGGTTCGGCGCGTCGCCTGCCCAACTCTCGTCGGGATTCACTCACTACAAACCTCAAACAAAATGCAAAATAAATCTCAAATTTTACGTCAAATTCTCCAAGAATTACATATCGTAAGCGAAGCGCCCACGCTTCCGCTGCGCCACTCTGATCCTTGATACCAGCTATTATACAGGAGGAATTCCAAATCTAAACTGTACAAAATATAGGCCATCCAGTCACGTGAATAAGTACTACAAGCACTTCCTTTGCCTCGAGTCCTGTGGAGGGGAATAAAACAGTTTTGGGGTGAGTTAGAAGCTCAGTGAGTAACCAATAAAAGTAGTAAGAAAACATATGTCACAATAATGCATTTCGATGATGTCATGATTCAGTCATCAAATATCCGTTTATTGCTCTCGTGAGCCAGTGAAATCGTTGCACTTAAACACCCAACGCTCAAATAGATCCTTTAACGTTTAACAATGAGAGGGAGCAACGTTGGTGTTCCAGATAATGTCATGAACTCATTGAAGTGGTGGAGACGTTGGTGTCCAGCACACGAATTCCAAACACTCATTTGAGCCAAAACATGGCATGGACCACATGCAAACACTCATGATATGAAATCGAGTAAATAATGCAAGAAAACGTTCAAAAGTAACTTTGGAAACAGTTTAGGGTCACTCACCTCCACGGCTCAGAAACCATCCATCATATATCATTGCCTTGCCCAAATCCAAACCCTTCAACTCAAACTCAAAACAATCAAATGCTTTCAAAGATCGGACAGCATATCCCCTTAAGTTCCTTACTTTTCCATCCTACAAGCAACATCATTTCATCTCAAATCAACCACATACACATCATACACTATCAAATACACCTTTCGGCACAATATCCATAACTGAAGCTACACTTACCGGATTGAAACGAATCTTATGGCGTTTCGAAGCCAAGACATAAACCTACATTTATTATGAAGACCTCCAAAGCCAAATCATGCATTTTCAGGGGTCAAAAATGGAAAACTACATGAAAACAGAAATCTGGGCGCGGAACAGGGTTCATGGGCAGTCAAGGGTATTTCAGTCATTTCACATGTTACAGTGCTCGGATCTAGCTGAAATTTTGTAGGAAACTAGTTAACACCATTTGCTACAACTTTCATGTTTTAACCTAAGTCTTATTCTGCCTCTAACATGCTCGAATAAATCCGGTCAGAACAGGGCAGATTCAAAATCCTAACCTGGAATTTCCGCATAAAACCGAAATCTTCCGCAAACAACTTCAACTAACATATACAAGCTTCATTTTACACCATTACCAACCATCATATCATGATTAAACCATGATAATCATATAAAATCAGAAAAATCTCCATAAAATCAGAAATTTAGCTAACTTCACTCTAATCCATAAAATCTTCCATAAAATCACATATCTAACCACCACAAGTCATGAATTCACCATTATTGGAAACAAACAATGAATCTTTACACACCGTACCTTGATAACTCACAAAAGGTAGTAGCTTAGTGGTTCCTTCTCCAAAATAACTCCACCAAGACCTTGGAATCTCCTTAGTAACCAACTTTTATGGAGTGGTTTGCAATTCCATCGGTTAAAACTCAAGATTGAAGTAAGAAAGTGGAGTGAAAGATGAAGGTTTTTCTCTCTCTCTTGCTCTCTAAGTTTCAGCCATGAGAAGGAAGAAATGGCTTGATTTTTGGTCAAATTTTGGTTTTAGTAAAGTTAAGGTAAGATGGTCAAAAGTCCAACTTTGAATAAGAAGGTGGCACATGTCACCTTTTGGTTTAAAACTTATCTTTTTGTCTCTCCAATACTAATCCATATACGTAACATCTAATTATCTCTTAGCACCTTGTAAAATAATATCACTTAATACAAAACTCCATCAAATTGTCAAAAATATATTGCATTTACCGCACCAGCGGGTCCCAAGTTCATAATACTCTTCAAAATTAACGTGGAATAACTTGTATCAAGAAAATGATTTGGAAACTATATTTACTTATAAAAATGTATAGAAAATCAAAATATGGAAGAAAGGTACAAAATTATAGACGAGGAAACAAAATAATGTCCAGAAAATATATAAAAATTTTCCGGTTCTCACACTCATTCTTTCGGGGCGTCACAAACTCCCCTCCTTAAAACAATGTCGTCCTCGACATTCCATCTTGTACCAATCAAGTCGAGACATCCTGCAAGAATCACTAATATTTCAAACCAAACCCACAGTCCGGCATCCTAAACATCAAGTCTAGGATACACTACAGAGATCGAAAGCCTAAACTCTGATACCACCTGTGACGCCCCAGCTTCTCCCAAGGGCGAACCCTAGGGTTCGGCGCGTCGCCTGCCCAACTCTCGTCGGGATTCACTCACTACAAACCTCAAACAAAATGCAAAATAAATCTCAAATTTTACGTCAAATTCTCCAAGAATTACATATCGTAAGCGAAGCGCCCACGCTTCCGCTGCGCCACTCTGATCCTTGATACCAGCTATTATACAGGAGGAATTCCAAATCTAAACTGTACAAAATATAGGCCATCCAGTCACGTGAATAAGTACTACAACCACTTCCTTTGCCTCGAGTCCTGTGGAGGGGAATAAAACAGTTTTGGGGTGAGTTAGAAGCTCAGTGAGTAACCAATAAAAGTAGTAAGAAAACATATTTCACAATAATGCATTTCGATGATGTCATGATTCAGTCATCAAATATCCGTTTATTGCTCTCGTGAGCCAGTGAAATCGTTGCACTTAAACACCCAACGCTCAAATAGATCCTTTAACGTTTAACAATGAGAGGGAGCAACGTTGGTGTTCCAGATAATGTCATGAACTCATTGAAGTGGTGGAGACGTTGGTGTCCAGCACACGAATTCCAAACACTCATTTGAGCCAAAACATGGCATGGACCACATGCAAACACTCATGATATGAAATCGAGTAAATAATGCAAGAAAACGTTCAAAAGTAACTTTGGAAACAGTTTAGGGTCACTCACCTCCACGGCTCAGAAACCATCCATCATATATCATTGCCTTGCCCAAATCCAAACCCTTCAACTCAAACTCAAAACAATCAAATGCTTTCAAAGATCGGACAGCATATCCCCTTAAGTTCCTTACTTTTCCATCCTACAAGCAACATCATTTCATCTCAAATCAACCACATACACATCATACACTATCAAATACACCTTTCGGCACAATATCCATAACTGAAGCTACACTTACCGGATTGAAACGAATCTTATGGCGTTTCGAAGCCAAGACATAAACCTACATTTATTATGAAGACCTCCAAAGCCAAATCATGCATTTTCAGGGGTCAAAAATGGAAAACTACATGAAAACAGAAATCTGGGCGCGGAACAGGGTTCATGGGCAGTCAAGGGTATTTCAGTCATTTCACATGTTACAGTGCTCGGATCTAGCTGAAATTTTGTAGGAAACTAGTTAACACCATTTGCTACAACTTTCATGTTTTAACCTAAGTCTTATTCTGCCTCTAACATGCTCGAATAAATCCGGTCAGAACAGGGCAGATTCAAAATCCTAACCTGGAATTTCCGCATAAAACCGAAATCTTCCGCAAACAACTTCAACTAACATATACAAGCTTCATTTTACACCATTACCAACCATCATATCATGATTAAACCATGATAATCATATAAAATCAGAAAAATCTCCATAAAATCAGAAATTTAGCTAACTTCACTCTAATCCATAAAATCTTCCATAAAATCACATATCTAACCACCACAAGTCATGAATTCACCATTATTGGAAACAAACAATGAATCTTTACACACCGTACCTTGATAACTCACAAAAGGTAGTAGCTTAGTGGTTCCTTCTCCAAAATAACTCCACCAAGACCTTGGAATCTCCTTAGTAACCAACTTTTATGGAGTGGTTTGCAATTCCATCGGTTAAAACTCAAGATTGAAGTAAGAAAGTGGAGTGAAAGATGAAGGTTTTTCTCTCTCTCTTGCTCTCTAAGTTTCAGCCATGAGAAGGAAGAAATGGCTTGATTTTTGGTCAAATTTTGGTTTTAGTAAAGTTAAGGTAAGATGGTCAAAAGTCCAACTTTGAATAAGAAGGTGGCACATGTCACCTTTTGGTTTAAAACTTATCTTTTTGTCTCTCCAATACTAATCCATATACGTAACATCTAATTATCTCTTAGCACCTTGTAAAATAATATCACTTAATACAAAACTCCATCAAATTGTCAAAAATATATTGCATTTACCGCACCAGCGGGTCCCAAGTTCATAATACTCTTCAAAATTAACGTGGAATAACTTGTATCAAGAAAATGATTTGGAAACTATATTTACTTATAAAAATGTATAGAAAATCAAAATATGGAAGAAAGGTACAAAATTATAGACGAGGAAACAAAATAATGTCCAGAAAATATATAAAAATTTTCCGGTTCTCACACTCATTCTTTCGGGGCGTCACAAACTCCCCTCCTTAAAACAATGTCGTCCTCGACATTCCATCTTGTACCAATCAAGTCGAGACATCCTGCAAGAATCACTAATATTTCAAACCAAACCCACAGTCCGGCATCCTAAACATCAAGTCTAGGATACACTACAGAGATCGAAAGCCTAAACTCTGATACCACCTGTGACGCCCCAGCTTCTCCCAAGGGCGAACCCTAGGGTTCGGCGCGTCGCCTGCCCAACTCTCGTCGGGATTCACTCACTACAAACCTCAAACAAAATGCAAAATAAATCTCAAATTTTACGTCAAATTCTCCAAGAATTACATATCGTAAGCGAAGCGCCCACGCTTCCGCTGCGCCACTCTGATCCTTGATACCAGCTATTATACAGGAGGAATTCCAAATCTAAACTGTACAAAATATAGGCCATCCAGTCACGTGAATAAGTACTACAACCACTTCCTTTGCCTCGAGTCCTGTGGAGGGGAATAAAACAGTTTTGGGGTGAGTTAGAAGCTCAGTGAGTAACCAATAAAAGTAGTAAGAAAACATATTTCACAATAATGCATTTCGATGATGTCATGATTCAGTCATCAAATATCCGTTTATTGCTCTCGTGAGCCAGTGAAATCGTTGCACTTAAACACCCAACGCTCAAATAGATCCTTTAACGTTTAACAATGAGAGGGAGCAACGTTGGTGTTCCAGATAATGTCATGAACTCATTGAAGTGGTGGAGACGTTGGTGTCCAGCACACGAATTCCAAACACTCATTTGAGCCAAAACATGGCATGGACCACATGCAAACACTCATGATATGAAATCGAGTAAATAATGCAAGAAAACGTTCAAAAGTAACTTTGGAAACAGTTTAGGGTCACTCACCTCCACGGCTCAGAAACCATCCATCATATATCATTGCCTTGCCCAAATCCAAACCCTTCAACTCAAACTCAAAACAATCAAATGCTTTCAAAGATCGGACAGCATATCCCCTTAAGTTCCTTACTTTTCCATCCTACAAGCAACATCATTTCATCTCAAATCAACCACATACACATCATACACTATCAAATACACCTTTCGGCACAATATCCATAACTGAAGCTACACTTACCGGATTGAAACGAATCTTATGGCGTTTCGAAGCCAAGACATAAACCTACATTTATTATGAAGACCTCCAAAGCCAAATCATGCATTTTCAGGGGTCAAAAATGGAAAACTACATGAAAACAGAAATCTGGGCGCGGAACAGGGTTCATGGGCAGTCAAGGGTATTTCAGTCATTTCACATGTTACAGTGCTCGGATCTAGCTGAAATTTTGTAGGAAACTAGTTAACACCATTTGCTACAACTTTCATGTTTTAACCTAAGTCTTATTCTGCCTCTAACATGCTCGAATAAATCCGGTCAGAACAGGGCAGATTCAAAATCCTAACCTGGAATTTCCGCATAAAACCGAAATCTTCCGCAAACAACTTCAACTAACATATACAAGCTTCATTTTACACCATTACCAACCATCATATCATGATTAAACCATGATAATCATATAAAATCAGAAAAATCTCCATAAAATCAGAAATTTAGCTAACTTCACTCTAATCCATAAAATCTTCCATAAAATCACATATCTAACCACCACAAGTCATGAATTCACCATTATTGGAAACAAACAATGAATCTTTACACACCGTACCTTGATAACTCACAAAAGGTAGTAGCTTAGTGGTTCCTTCTCCAAAATAACTCCACCAAGACCTTGGAATCTCCTTAGTAACCAACTTTTATGGAGTGGTTTGCAATTCCATCGGTTAAAACTCAAGATTGAAGTAAGAAAGTGGAGTGAAAGATGAAGGTTTTTCTCTCTCTCTTGCTCTCTAAGTTTCAGCCATGAGAAGGAAGAAATGGCTTGATTTTTGGTCAAATTTTGGTTTTAGTAAAGTTAAGGTAAGATGGTCAAAAGTCCAACTTTGAATAAGAAGGTGGCACATGTCACCTTTTGGTTTAAAACTTATCTTTTTGTCTCTCCAATACTAATCCATATACGTAACATCTAATTATCTCTTAGCACCTTGTAAAATAATATCACTTAATACAAAACTCCATCAAATTGTCAAAAATATATTGCATTTACCGCACCAGCGGGTCCCAAGTTCATAATACTCTTCAAAATTAACGTGGAATAACTTGTATCAAGAAAATGATTTGGAAACTATATTTACTTATAAAAATGTATAGAAAATCAAAATATGGAAGAAAGGTACAAAATTATAGACGAGGAAACAAAATAATGTCCAGAAAATATATAAAAATTTTCCGGTTCTCACACTCATTCTTTCGGGGCGTCACAAACTCCCCTCCTTAAAACAATGTCGTCCTCGACATTCCATCTTGTACCAATCAAGTCGAGACATCCTGCAAGAATCACTAATATTTCAAACCAAACCCACAGTCCGGCATCCTAAACATCAAGTCTAGGATACACTACAGAGATCGAAAGCCTAAACTCTGATACCACCTGTGACGCCCCAGCTTCTCCCAAGGGCGAACCCTAGGGTTCGGCGCGTCGCCTGCCCAACTCTCGTCGGGATTCACTCACTACAAACCTCAAACAAAATGCAAAATAAATCTCAAATTTTACGTCAAATTCTCCAAGAATTACATATCGTAAGCGAAGCGCCCACGCTTCCGCTGCGCCACTCTGATCCTTGATACCAGCTATTATACAGGAGGAATTCCAAATCTAAACTGTACAAAATATAGGCCATCCAGTCACGTGAATAAGTACTACAAGCACTTCCTTTGCCTCGAGTCCTGTGGAGGGGAATAAAACAGTTTTGGGGTGAGTTAGAAGCTCAGTGAGTAACCAATAAAAGTAGTAAGAAAACATATTTCACAATAATGCATTTCGATGATGTCATGATTCAGTCATCAAATATCCGTTTATTGCTCTCGTGAGCCAGTGAAATCGTTGCACTTAAACACCCAACGCTCAAATAGATCCTTTAACGTTTAACAATGAGAGGGAGCAACGTTGGTGTTCCAGATAATGTCATGAACTCATTGAAGTGGTGGAGACGTTGGTGTCCAGCACACGAATTCCAAACACTCATTTGAGCCAAAACATGGCATGGACCACATGCAAACACTCATGATATGAAATCGAGTAAATAATGCAAGAAAACGTTCAAAAGTAACTTTGGAAACAGTTTAGGGTCACTCACCTCCACGGCTCAGAAACCATCCATCATATATCATTGCCTTGCCCAAATCCAAACCCTTCAACTCAAACTCAAAACAATCAAATGCTTTCAAAGATCGGACAGCATATCCCCTTAAGTTCCTTACTTTTCCATCCTACAAGCAACATCATTTCATCTCAAATCAACCACATACACATCATACACTATCAAATACACCTTTCGGCACAATATCCATAACTGAAGCTACACTTACCGGATTGAAACGAATCTTATGGCGTTTCGAAGCCAAGACATAAACCTACATTTATTATGAAGACCTCCAAAGCCAAATCATGCATTTTCAGGGGTCAAAAATGGAAAACTACATGAAAACAGAAATCTGGGCGCGGAACAGGGTTCATGGGCAGTCAAGGGTATTTCAGTCATTTCACATGTTACAGTGCTCGGATCTAGCTGAAATTTTGTAGGAAACTAGTTAACACCATTTGCTACAACTTTCATGTTTTAACCTAAGTCTTATTCTGCCTCTAACATGCTCGAATAAATCCGGTCAGAACAGGGCAGATTCAAAATCCTAACCTGGAATTTCCGCATAAAACCGAAATCTTCCGCAAACAACTTCAACTAACATATACAAGCTTCATTTTACACCATTACCAACCATCATATCATGATTAAACCATGATAATCATATAAAATCAGAAAAATCTCCATAAAATCAGAAATTTAGCTAACTTCACTCTAATCCATAAAATCTTCCATAAAATCACATATCTAACCACCACAAGTCATGAATTCACCATTATTGGAAACAAACAATGAATCTTTACACACCGTACCTTGATAACTCACAAAAGGTAGTAGCTTAGTGGTTCCTTCTCCAAAATAACTCCACCAAGACCTTGGAATCTCCTTAGTAACCAACTTTTATGGAGTGGTTTGCAATTCCATCGGTTAAAACTCAAGATTGAAGTAAGAAAGTGGAGTGAAAGATGAAGGTTTTTCTCTCTCTCTTGCTCTCTAAGTTTCAGCCATGAGAAGGAAGAAATGGCTTGATTTTTGGTCAAATTTTGGTTTTAGTAAAGTTAAGGTAAGATGGTCAAAAGTCCAACTTTGAATAAGAAGGTGGCACATGTCACCTTTTGGTTTAAAACTTATCTTTTTGTCTCTCCAATACTAATCCATATACGTAACATCTAATTATCTCTTAGCACCTTGTAAAATAATATCACTTAATACAAAACTCCATCAAATTGTCAAAAATATATTGCATTTACCGCACCAGCGGGTCCCAAGTTCATAATACTCTTCAAAATTAACGTGGAATAACTTGTATCAAGAAAATGATTTGGAAACTATATTTACTTATAAAAATGTATAGAAAATCAAAATATGGAAGAAAGGTACAAAATTATAGACGAGGAAACAAAATAATGTCCAGAAAATATATAAAAATTTTCCGGTTCTCACACTCATTCTTTCGGGGCGTCACAAACTCCCCTCCTTAAAACAATGTCGTCCTCGACATTCCATCTTGTACCAATCAAGTCGAGACATCCTGCAAGAATCACTAATATTTCAAACCAAACCCACAGTCCGGCATCCTAAACATCAAGTCTAGGATACACTACAGAGATCGAAAGCCTAAACTCTGATACCACCTGTGACGCCCCAGCTTCTCCCAAGGGCGAACCCTAGGGTTCGGCGCGTCGCCTGCCCAACTCTCGTCGGGATTCACTCACTACAAACCTCAAACAAAATGCAAAATAAATCTCAAATTTTACGTCAAATTCTCCAAGAATTACATATCGTAAGCGAAGCGCCCACGCTTCCGCTGCGCCACTCTGATCCTTGATACCAGCTATTATACAGGAGGAATTCCAAATCTAAACTGTACAAAATATAGGCCATCCAGTCACGTGAATAAGTACTACAAGCACTTCCTTTGCCTCGAGTCCTGTGGAGGGGAATAAAACAGTTTTGGGGTGAGTTAGAAGCTCAGTGAGTAACCAATAAAAGTAGTAAGAAAACATATTTCACAATAATGCATTTCGATGATGTCATGATTCAGTCATCAAATATCCGTTTATTGCTCTCGTGAGCCAGTGAAATCGTTGCACTTAAACACCCAACGCTCAAATAGATCCTTTAACGTTTAACAATGAGAGGGAGCAACGTTGGTGTTCCAGATAATGTCATGAACTCATTGAAGTGGTGGAGACGTTGGTGTCCAGCACACGAATTCCAAACACTCATTTGAGCCAAAACATGGCATGGACCACATGCAAACACTCATGATATGAAATCGAGTAAATAATGCAAGAAAACGTTCAAAAGTAACTTTGGAAACAGTTTAGGGTCACTCACCTCCACGGCTCAGAAACCATCCATCATATATCATTGCCTTGCCCAAATCCAAACCCTTCAACTCAAACTCAAAACAATCAAATGCTTTCAAAGATCGGACAGCATATCCCCTTAAGTTCCTTACTTTTCCATCCTACAAGCAACATCATTTCATCTCAAATCAACCACATACACATCATACACTATCAAATACACCTTTCGGCACAATATCCATAACTGAAGCTACACTTACCGGATTGAAACGAATCTTATGGCGTTTCGAAGCCAAGACATAAACCTACATTTATTATGAAGACCTCCAAAGCCAAATCATGCATTTTCAGGGGTCAAAAATGGAAAACTACATGAAAACAGAAATCTGGGCGCGGAACAGGGTTCATGGGCAGTCAAGGGTATTTCAGTCATTTCACATGTTACAGTGCTCGGATCTAGCTGAAATTTTGTAGGAAACTAGTTAACACCATTTGCTACAACTTTCATGTTTTAACCTAAGTCTTATTCTGCCTCTAACATGCTCGAATAAATCCGGTCAGAACAGGGCAGATTCAAAATCCTAACCTGGAATTTCCGCATAAAACCGAAATCTTCCGCAAACAACTTCAACTAACATATACAAGCTTCATTTTACACCATTACCAACCATCATATCATGATTAAACCATGATAATCATATAAAATCAGAAAAATCTCCATAAAATCAGAAATTTAGCTAACTTCACTCTAATCCATAAAATCTTCCATAAAATCACATATCTAACCACCACAAGTCATGAATTCACCATTATTGGAAACAAACAATGAATCTTTACACACCGTACCTTGATAACTCACAAAAGGTAGTAGCTTAGTGGTTCCTTCTCCAAAATAACTCCACCAAGACCTTGGAATCTCCTTAGTAACCAACTTTTATGGAGTGGTTTGCAATTCCATCGGTTAAAACTCAAGATTGAAGTAAGAAAGTGGAGTGAAAGATGAAGGTTTTTCTCTCTCTCTTGCTCTCTAAGTTTCAGCCATGAGAAGGAAGAAATGGCTTGATTTTTGGTCAAATTTTGGTTTTAGTAAAGTTAAGGTAAGATGGTCAAAAGTCCAACTTTGAATAAGAAGGTGGCACATGTCACCTTTTGGTTTAAAACTTATCTTTTTGTCTCTCCAATACTAATCCATATACGTAACATCTAATTATCTCTTAGCACCTTGTAAAATAATATCACTTAATACAAAACTCCATCAAATTGTCAAAAATATATTGCATTTACCGCACCAGCGGGTCCCAAGTTCATAATACTCTTCAAAATTAACGTGGAATAACTTGTATCAAGAAAATGATTTGGAAACTATATTTACTTATAAAAATGTATAGAAAATCAAAATATGGAAGAAAGGTACAAAATTATAGACGAGGAAACAAAATAATGTCCAGAAAATATATAAAAATTTTCCGGTTCTCACACTCATTCTTTCGGGGCGTCACAAACTCCCCTCCTTAAAACAATGTCGTCCTCGACATTCCATCTTGTACCAATCAAGTCGAGACATCCTGCAAGAATCACTAATATTTCAAACCAAACCCACAGTCCGGCATCCTAAACATCAAGTCTAGGATACACTACAGAGATCGAAAGCCTAAACTCTGATACCACCTGTGACGCCCCAGCTTCTCCCAAGGGCGAACCCTAGGGTTCGGCGCGTCGCCTGCCCAACTCTCGTCGGGATTCACTCACTACAAACCTCAAACAAAATGCAAAATAAATCTCAAATTTTACGTCAAATTCTCCAAGAATTACATATCGTAAGCGAAGCGCCCACGCTTCCGCTGCGCCACTCTGATCCTTGATACCAGCTATTATACAGGAGGAATTCCAAATCTAAACTGTACAAAATATAGGCCATCCAGTCACGTGAATAAGTACTACAAGCACTTCCTTTGCCTCGAGTCCTGTGGAGGGGAATAAAACAGTTTTGGGGTGAGTTAGAAGCTCAGTGAGTAACCAATAAAAGTAGTAAGAAAACATATTTCACAATAATGCATTTCGATGATGTCATGATTCAGTCATCAAATATCCGTTTATTGCTCTCGTGAGCCAGTGAAATCGTTGCACTTAAACACCCAACGCTCAAATAGATCCTTTAACGTTTAACAATGAGAGGGAGCAACGTTGGTGTTCCAGATAATGTCATGAACTCATTGAAGTGGTGGAGACGTTGGTGTCCAGCACACGAATTCCAAACACTCATTTGAGCCAAAACATGGCATGGACCACATGCAAACACTCATGATATGAAATCGAGTAAATAATGCAAGAAAACGTTCAAAAGTAACTTTGGAAACAGTTTAGGGTCACTCACCTCCACGGCTCAGAAACCATCCATCATATATCATTGCCTTGCCCAAATCCAAACCCTTCAACTCAAACTCAAAACAATCAAATGCTTTCAAAGATCGGACAGCATATCCCCTTAAGTTCCTTACTTTTCCATCCTACAAGCAACATCATTTCATCTCAAATCAACCACATACACATCATACACTATCAAATACACCTTTCGGCACAATATCCATAACTGAAGCTACACTTACCGGATTGAAACGAATCTTATGGCGTTTCGAAGCCAAGACATAAACCTACATTTATTATGAAGACCTCCAAAGCCAAATCATGCATTTTCAGGGGTCAAAAATGGAAAACTACATGAAAACAGAAATCTGGGCGCGGAACAGGGTTCATGGGCAGTCAAGGGTATTTCAGTCATTTCACATGTTACAGTGCTCGGATCTAGCTGAAATTTTGTAGGAAACTAGTTAACACCATTTGCTACAACTTTCATGTTTTAACCTAAGTCTTATTCTGCCTCTAACATGCTCGAATAAATCCGGTCAGAACAGGGCAGATTCAAAATCCTAACCTGGAATTTCCGCATAAAACCGAAATCTTCCGCAAACAACTTCAACTAACATATACAAGCTTCATTTTACACCATTACCAACCATCATATCATGATTAAACCATGATAATCATATAAAATCAGAAAAATCTCCATAAAATCAGAAATTTAGCTAACTTCACTCTAATCCATAAAATCTTCCATAAAATCACATATCTAACCACCACAAGTCATGAATTCACCATTATTGGAAACAAACAATGAATCTTTACACACCGTACCTTGATAACTCACAAAAGGTAGTAGCTTAGTGGTTCCTTCTCCAAAATAACTCCACCAAGACCTTGGAATCTCCTTAGTAACCAACTTTTATGGAGTGGTTTGCAATTCCATCGGTTAAAACTCAAGATTGAAGTAAGAAAGTGGAGTGAAAGATGAAGGTTTTTCTCTCTCTCTTGCTCTCTAAGTTTCAGCCATGAGAAGGAAGAAATGGCTTGATTTTTGGTCAAATTTTGGTTTTAGTAAAGTTAAGGTAAGATGGTCAAAAGTCCAACTTTGAATAAGAAGGTGGCACATGTCACCTTTTGGTTTAAAACTTATCTTTTTGTCTCTCCAATACTAATCCATATACGTAACATCTAATTATCTCTTAGCACCTTGTAAAATAATATCACTTAATACAAAACTCCATCAAATTGTCAAAAATATATTGCATTTACCGCACCAGCGGGTCCCAAGTTCATAATACTCTTCAAAATTAACGTGGAATAACTTGTATCAAGAAAATGATTTGGAAACTATATTTACTTATAAAAATGTATAGAAAATCAAAATATGGAAGAAAGGTACAAAATTATAGACGAGGAAACAAAATAATGTCCAGAAAATATATAAAAATTTTCCGGTTCTCACACTCATTCTTTCGGGGCGTCACAAACTCCCCTCCTTAAAACAATGTCGTCCTCGACATTCCATCTTGTACCAATCAAGTCGAGACATCCTGCAAGAATCACTAATATTTCAAACCAAACCCACAGTCCGGCATCCTAAACATCAAGTCTAGGATACACTACAGAGATCGAAAGCCTAAACTCTGATACCACCTGTGACGCCCCAGCTTCTCCCAAGGGCGAACCCTAGGGTTCGGCGCGTCGCCTGCCCAACTCTCGTCGGGATTCACTCACTACAAACCTCAAACAAAATGCAAAATAAATCTCAAATTTTACGTCAAATTCTCCAAGAATTACATATCGTAAGCGAAGCGCCCACGCTTCCGCTGCGCCACTCTGATCCTTGATACCAGCTATTATACAGGAGGAATTCCAAATCTAAACTGTACAAAATATAGGCCATCCAGTCACGTGAATAAGTACTACAAGCACTTCCTTTGCCTCGAGTCCTGTGGAGGGGAATAAAACAGTTTTGGGGTGAGTTAGAAGCTCAGTGAGTAACCAATAAAAGTAGTAAGAAAACATATTTCACAATAATGCATTTCGATGATGTCATGATTCAGTCATCAAATATCCGTTTATTGCTCTCGTGAGCCAGTGAAATCGTTGCACTTAAACACCCAACGCTCAAATAGATCCTTTAACGTTTAACAATGAGAGGGAGCAACGTTGGTGTTCCAGATAATGTCATGAACTCATTGAAGTGGTGGAGACGTTGGTGTCCAGCACACGAATTCCAAACACTCATTTGAGCCAAAACATGGCATGGACCACATGCAAACACTCATGATATGAAATCGAGTAAATAATGCAAGAAAACGTTCAAAAGTAACTTTGGAAACAGTTTAGGGTCACTCACCTCCACGGCTCAGAAACCATCCATCATATATCATTGCCTTGCCCAAATCCAAACCCTTCAACTCAAACTCAAAACAATCAAATGCTTTCAAAGATCGGACAGCATATCCCCTTAAATTCCTTACTTTTCCATCCTACAAGCAACATCATTTCATCTCAAATCAACCACATACACATCATACACTATCAAATACACCTTTCGGCACAATATCCATAACTGAAGCTACACTTACCGGATTGAAACGAATCTTATGGCGTTTCGAAGCCAAGACATAAACCTACATTTATTATGAAGACCTCCAAAGCCAAATCATGCATTTTCAGGGGTCAAAAATGGAAAACTACATGAAAACAGAAATCTGGGCGCGGAACAGGGTTCATGGGCAGTCAAGGGTATTTCAGTCATTTCACATGTTACAGTGCTCGGATCTAGCTGAAATTTTGTAGGAAACTAGTTAACACCATTTGCTACAACTTTCATGTTTTAACCTAAGTCTTATTCTGCCTCTAACATGCTCGAATAAATCCGGTCAGAACAGGGCAGATTCAAAATCCTAACCTGGAATTTCCGCATAAAACCGAAATCTTCCGCAAACAACTTCAACTAACATATACAAGCTTCATTTTACACCATTACCAACCATCATATCATGATTAAACCATGATAATCATATAAAATCAGAAAAATCTCCATAAAATCAGAAATTTAGCTAACTTCACTCTAATCCATAAAATCTTCCATAAAATCACATATCTAACCACCACAAGTCATGAATTCACCATTATTGGAAACAAACAATGAATCTTTACACACCGTACCTTGATAACTCACAAAAGGTAGTAGCTTAGTGGTTCCTTCTCCAAAATAACTCCACCAAGACCTTGGAATCTCCTTAGTAACCAACTTTTATGGAGTGGTTTGCAATTCCATCGGTTAAAACTCAAGATTGAAGTAAGAAAGTGGAGTGAAAGATGAAGGTTTTTCTCTCTCTCTTGCTCTCTAAGTTTCAGCCATGAGAAGGAAGAAATGGCTTGATTTTTGGTCAAATTTTGGTTTTAGTAAAGTTAAGGTAAGATGGTCAAAAGTCCAACTTTGAATAAGAAGGTGGCACATGTCACCTTTTGGTTTAAAACTTATCTTTTTGTCTCTCCAATACTAATCCATATACGTAACATCTAATTATCTCTTAGCACCTTGTAAAATAATATCACTTAATACAAAACTCCATCAAATTGTCAAAAATATATTGCATTTACCGCACCAGCGGGTCCCAAGTTCATAATACTCTTCAAAATTAACGTGGAATAACTTGTATCAAGAAAATGATTTGGAAACTATATTTACTTATAAAAATGTATAGAAAATCAAAATATGGAAGAAAGGTACAAAATTATAGACGAGGAAACAAAATAATGTCCAGAAAATATATAAAAATTTTCCGGTTCTCACACTCATTCTTTCGGGGCGTCACAAACTCCCCTCCTTAAAACAATGTCGTCCTCGACATTCCATCTTGTACCAATCAAGTCGAGACATCCTGCAAGAATCACTAATATTTCAAACCAAACCCACAGTCCGGCATCCTAAACATCAAGTCTAGGATACACTACAGAGATCGAAAGCCTAAACTCTGATACCACCTGTGACGCCCCAGCTTCTCCCAAGGGCGAACCCTAGGGTTCGGCGCGTCGCCTGCCCAACTCTCGTCGGGATTCACTCACTACAAACCTCAAACAAAATGCAAAATAAATCTCAAATTTTACGTCAAATTCTCCAAGAATTACATATCGTAAGCGAAGCGCCCACGCTTCCGCTGCGCCACTCTGATCCTTGATACCAGCTATTATACAGGAGGAATTCCAAATCTAAACTGTACAAAATATAGGCCATCCAGTCACGTGAATAAGTACTACAAGCACTTCCTTTGCCTCGAGTCCTGTGGAGGGGAATAAAACAGTTTTGGGGTGAGTTAGAAGCTCAGTGAGTAACCAATAAAAGTAGTAAGAAAACATATTTCACAATAATGCATTTCGATGATGTCATGATTCAGTCATCAAATATCCGTTTATTGCTCTCGTGAGCCAGTGAAATCGTTGCACTTAAACACCCAACGCTCAAATAGATCCTTTAACGTTTAACAATGAGAGGGAGCAACGTTGGTGTTCCAGATAATGTCATGAACTCATTGAAGTGGTGGAGACGTTGGTGTCCAGCACACGAATTCCAAACACTCATTTGAGCCAAAACATGGCATGGACCACATGCAAACACTCATGATATGAAATCGAGTAAATAATGCAAGAAAACGTTCAAAAGTAACTTTGGAAACAGTTTAGGGTCACTCACCTCCACGGCTCAGAAACCATCCATCATATATCATTGCCTTGCCCAAATCCAAACCCTTCAACTCAAACTCAAAACAATCAAATGCTTTCAAAGATCGGACAGCATATCCCCTTAAGTTCCTTACTTTTCCATCCTACAAGCAACATCATTTCATCTCAAATCAACCACATACACATCATACACTATCAAATACACCTTTCGGCACAATATCCATAACTGAAGCTACACTTACCGGATTGAAACGAATCTTATGGCGTTTCGAAGCCAAGACATAAACCTACATTTATTATGAAGACCTCCAAAGCCAAATCATGCATTTTCAGGGGTCAAAAATGGAAAACTACATGAAAACAGAAATCTGGGCGCGGAACAGGGTTCATGGGCAGTCAAGGGTATTTCAGTCATTTCACATGTTACAGTGCTCGGATCTAGCTGAAATTTTGTAGGAAACTAGTTAACACCATTTGCTACAACTTTCATGTTTTAACCTAAGTCTTATTCTGCCTCTAACATGCTCGAATAAATCCGGTCAGAACAGGGCAGATTCAAAATCCTAACCTGGAATTTCCGCATAAAACCGAAATCTTCCGCAAACAACTTCAACTAACATATACAAGCTTCATTTTACACCATTACCAACCATCATATCATGATTAAACCATGATAATCATATAAAATCAGAAAAATCTCCATAAAATCAGAAATTTAGCTAACTTCACTCTAATCCATAAAATCTTCCATAAAATCACATATCTAACCACCACAAGTCATGAATTCACCATTATTGGAAACAAACAATGAATCTTTACACACCGTACCTTGATAACTCACAAAAGGTAGTAGCTTAGTGGTTCCTTCTCCAAAATAACTCCACCAAGACCTTGGAATCTCCTTAGTAACCAACTTTTATGGAGTGGTTTGCAATTCCATCGGTTAAAACTCAAGATTGAAGTAAGAAAGTGGAGTGAAAGATGAAGGTTTTTCTCTCTCTCTTGCTCTCTAAGTTTCAGCCATGAGAAGGAAGAAATGGCTTGATTTTTGGTCAAATTTTGGTTTTAGTAAAGTTAAGGTAAGATGGTCAAAAGTCCAACTTTGAATAAGAAGGTGGCACATGTCACCTTTTGGTTTAAAACTTATCTTTTTGTCTCTCCAATACTAATCCATATACGTAACATCTAATTATCTCTTAGCACCTTGTAAAATAATATCACTTAATACAAAACTCCATCAAATTGTCAAAAATATATTGCATTTACCGCACCAGCGGGTCCCAAGTTCATAATACTCTTCAAAATTAACGTGGAATAACTTGTATCAAGAAAATGATTTGGAAACTATATTTACTTATAAAAATGTATAGAAAATCAAAATATGGAAGAAAGGTACAAAATTATAGACGAGGAAACAAAATAATGTCCAGAAAATATATAAAAATTTTCCGGTTCTCACACTCATTCTTTCGGGGCGTCACAAACTCCCCTCCTTAAAACAATGTCGTCCTCGACATTCCATCTTGTACCAATCAAGTCGAGACATCCTGCAAGAATCACTAATATTTCAAACCAAACCCACAGTCCGGCATCCTAAACATCAAGTCTAGGATACACTACAGAGATCGAAAGCCTAAACTCTGATACCACCTGTGACGCCCCAGCTTCTCCCAAGGGCGAACCCTAGGGTTCGGCGCGTCGCCTGCCCAACTCTCGTCGGGATTCACTCACTACAAACCTCAAACAAAATGCAAAATAAATCTCAAATTTTACGTCAAATTCTCCAAGAATTACATATCGTAAGCGAAGCGCCCACGCTTCCGCTGCGCCACTCTGATCCTTGATACCAGCTATTATACAGGAGGAATTCCAAATCTAAACTGTACAAAATATAGGCCATCCAGTCACGTGAATAAGTACTACAAGCACTTCCTTTGCCTCGAGTCCTGTGGAGGGGAATAAAACAGTTTTGGGGTGAGTTAGAAGCTCAGTGAGTAACCAATAAAAGTAGTAAGAAAACATATTTCACAATAATGCATTTCGATGATGTCATGATTCAGTCATCAAATATCCGTTTATTGCTCTCGTGAGCCAGTGAAATCGTTGCACTTAAACACCCAACGCTCAAATAGATCCTTTAACGTTTAACAATGAGAGGGAGCAACGTTGGTGTTCCAGATAATGTCATGAACTCATTGAAGTGGTGGAGACGTTGGTGTCCAGCACACGAATTCCAAACACTCATTTGAGCCAAAACATGGCATGGACCACATGCAAACACTCATGATATGAAATCGAGTAAATAATGCAAGAAAACGTTCAAAAGTAACTTTGGAAACAGTTTAGGGTCACTCACCTCCACGGCTCAGAAACCATCCATCATATATCATTGCCTTGCCCAAATCCAAACCCTTCAACTCAAACTCAAAACCATCAAATGCTTTCAAAGATCGGACAGCATATCCCCTTAAGTTCCTTACTTTTCCATCCTACAAGCAACATCATTTCATCTCAAATCAACCACATACACATCATAGACTATCAAATACACCTTTCGGCACAATATCCATAACTGAAGCTACACTTATCGGATTGAAACGAATCTTATGGCGTTTCGAAGCCAAGACATAAACCTACATTTATTATGAAGACCTCCAAAGCCAAATCATGCATTTTCAGGGGTCAAAAATGGAAAACTACATGAAAACAGAAATCTGGGCGCGGAACAGGGTTCATGGGCAGTCAAGGGTATTTCAGTCATTTCACATGTTACAGTGCTCGGATCTAGCTGAAATTTTGTAGGAAACTAGTTAACACCATTTGCTACAACTTTCATGTTTTAACCTAAGTCTTATTCTGCCTCTAACATGCTCGAATAAATCCGGTCAGAACAGGGCAGATTCAAAATCCTAACCTGGAATTTCCGCATAAAACCGAAATCTTCCGCAAACAACTTCAACTAACATATACAAGCTTCATTTTACACCATTACCAACCATCATATCATGATTAAACCATGATAATCAAATAAAATCAGAAAAATCTCAATAAAATCAGAAATTTAGCTAACTTCACTCTAATCCATAAAATCTTCCATAAAATCACATATCTAACCACCACAAGTCATGAATTCACCATTATTGGAAACAAACAATGAATCTTTACACACCGTACCTTGATAACTCACAAAAGGTAGTAGCTTAGTGGTTCCTTCTCCAAAATAACTCCACCAAGACCTTGGAATCTCCTTAGTAACCAACTTTTATGGAGTGGTTTGCAATTCCATCGGTTAAAACTCAAGATTGAAGTAAGAAAGTGGAGTGAAAGATGAAGGTTTTTCTCTCTCTCTTGCTCTCTAAGTTTCAGCCATGAGAAGGAAGAAATGGCTTGATTTTTGGTCAAATTTTGGTTTTAGTAAAGTTAAGGTAAGATGGTCAAAAGTCCAACTTTGAATAAGAAGGTGGCACATGTCACCTTTTGGTTTAAAACTTATCTTTTTGTCTCTCCAATACTAATCCATATACGTAACATCTAATTATCTCTTAGCACCTTGTAAAATAATATCACTTAATACAAAACTCCATCAAATTGTCAAAAATATATTGCATTTACCGCACCAGCGGGTCCCAAGTTCATAATACTCTTCAAAATTAACGTGGAATAACTTGTATCAAGAAAATGATTTGGAAACTATATTTACTTATAAAAATGTATAGAAAATCAAAATATGGAAGAAAGGTACAAAATTATAGACGAGGAAACAAAATAATGTCCAGAAAATATATAAAAATTTTCCGGTTCTCACACTCATTCTTTCGGGGCGTCACAAACTCCCCTCCTTAAAACAATGTCGTCCTCGACATTCCATCTTGTACCAATCAAGTCGAGACATCCTGCAAGAATCACTAATATTTCAAACCAAACCCACAGTCCGGCATCCTAAACATCAAGTCTAGGATACACTACAGAGATCGAAAGCCTAAACTCTGATACCACCTGTGACGCCCCAGCTTCTCCCAAGGGCGAACCCTAGGGTTCGGCGCGTCGCCTGCCCAACTCTCGTCGGGATTCACTCACTACAAACCTCAAACAAAATGCAAAATAAATCTCAAATTTTACGTCAAATTCTCCAAGAATTACATATCGTAAGCGAAGCGCCCACGCTTCCGCTGCGCCACTCTGATCCTTGATACCAGCTATTATACAGGAGGAATTCCAAATCTAAACTGTACAAAATATAGGCCATCCAGTCACGTGAATAAGTACTACAAGCACTTCCTTTGCCTCGAGTCCTGTGGAGGGGAATAAAACAGTTTTGGGGTGAGTTAGAAGCTCAGTGAGTAACCAATAAAAGTAGTAAGAAAACATATTTCACAATAATGCATTTCGATGATGTCATGATTCAGTCATCAAATATCCGTTTATTGCTCTCGTGAGCCAGTGAAATCGTTGCACTTAAACACCCAACGCTCAAATAGATCCTTTAACGTTTAACAATGAGAGGGAGCAACGTTGGTGTTCCAGATAATGTCATGAACTCATTGAAGTGGTGGAGACGTTGGTGTCCAGCACACGAATTCCAAACACTCATTTGAGCCAAAACATGGCATGGACCACATGCAAACACTCATGATATGAAATCGAGTAAATAATGCAAGAAAACGTTCAAAAGTAACTTTGGAAACAGTTTAGGGTCACTCACCTCCACGGCTCAGAAACCATCCATCATATATCATTGCCTTGCCCAAATCCAAACCCTTCAACTCAAACTCAAAACAATCAAATGCTTTCAAAGATCGGACAGCATATCCCCTTAAGTTCCTTACTTTTCCATCCTACAAGCAACATCATTTCATCTCAAATCAACCACATACACATCATACACTATCAAATACACCTTTCGGCACAATATCCATAACTGAAGCTACACTTACCGGATTGAAACGAATCTTATGGCGTTTCGAAGCCAAGACATAAACCTACATTTATTATGAAGACCTCCAAAGCCAAATCATGCATTTTCAGGGGTCAAAAATGGAAAACTACATGAAAACAGAAATCTGGGCGCGGAACAGGGTTCATGGGCAGTCAAGGGTATTTCAGTCATTTCACATGTTACAGTGCTCGGATCTAGCTGAAATTTTGTAGGAAACTAGTTAACACCATTTGCTACAACTTTCATGTTTTAACCTAAGTCTTATTCTGCCTCTAACATGCTCGAATAAATCCGGTCAGAACAGGGCAGATTCAAAATCCTAACCTGGAATTTCCGCATAAAACCGAAATCTTCCGCAAACAACTTCAACTAACATATACAAGCTTCATTTTACACCATTACCAACCATCATATCATGATTAAACCATGATAATCAAATAAAATCAGAAAAATCTCCATAAAATCAGAAATTTAGCTAACTTCACTCTAATCCATAAAATCTTCCATAAAATCACATATCTAACCACCACAAGTCATGAATTCACCATTATTGGAAACAAACAATGAATCTTTACACACCGTACCTTGATAACTCACAAAAGGTAGTAGCTTAGTGGTTCCTTCTCCAAAATAACTCCACCAAGACCTTGGAATCTCCTTAGTAACCAACTTTTATGGAGTGGTTTGCAATTCCATCGGTTAAAACTCAAGATTGAAGTAAGAAAGTGGAGTGAAAGATGAAGGTTTTTCTCTCTCTCTTGCTCTCTAAGTTTCAGCCATGAGAAGGAAGAAATGGCTTGATTTTTGGTCAAATTTTGGTTTTAGTAAAGTTAAGGTAAGATGGTCAAAAGTCCAACTTTGAATAAGAAGGTGGCACATGTCACCTTTTGGTTTAAAACTTATCTTTTTGTCTCTCCAATACTAATCCATATACGTAACATCTAATTATCTCTTAGCACCTTGTAAAATAATATCACTTAATACAAAACTCCATCAAATTGTCAAAAATATATTGCATTTACCGCACCAGCGGGTCCCAAGTTCATAATACTCTTCAAAATTAACGTGGAATAACTTGTATCAAGAAAATGATTTGGAAACTATATTTACTTATAAAAATGTATAGAAAATCAAAATATGGAAGAAAGGTACAAAATTATAGACGAGGAAACAAAATAATGTCCAGAAAATATATAAAAATTTTCCGGTTCTCACACTCATTCTTTCGGGGCGTCACAAACTCCCCTCCTTAAAACAATGTCGTCCTCGACATTCCATCTTGTACCAATCAAGTCGAGACATCCTGCAAGAATCACTAATATTTCAAACCAAACCCACAGTCCGGCATCCTAAACATCAAGTCTAGGTTACACTACAGAGATCGAAAGCCTAAACTCTGATACCACCTGTGACGCCCCAGCTTCTCCCAAGGGCGAACCCTAGGGTTCGGCGCGTCGCCTGCCCAACTCTCGTCGGGATTCACTCACTACAAACCTCAAACAAAATGCAAAATAAATCTCAAATTTTACGTCAAATTCTCCAAGAATTACATATCGTAAGCGAAGCGCCCACGCTTCCGCTGCGCCACTCTGATCCTTGATACCAGCTATTATACAGGAGGAATTCCAAATCTAAACTGTACAAAATATAGGCCATCCAGTCACGTGAATAAGTACTACAAGCACTTCCTTTGCCTCGAGTCCTGTGGAGGGGAATAAAACAGTTTTGGGGTGAGTTAGAAGCTCAGTGAGTAACCAATAAAAGTAGTAAGAAAACATATTTCACAATAATGCATTTCGATGATGTCATGATTCAGTCATCAAATATCCGTTTATTGCTCTCGTGAGCCAGTGAAATCGTTGCACTTAAACACCCAACGCTCAAATAGATCCTTTAACGTTTAACAATGAGAGGGAGCAACGTTGGTGTTCCAGATAATGTCATGAACTCATTGAAGTGGTGGAGACGTTGGTGTCCAGCACACGAATTCCAAACACTCATTTGAGCCAAAACATGGCATGGACCACATGCAAACACTCATGATATGAAATCGAGTAAATAATGCAAGAAAACGTTCAAAAGTAACTTTGGAAACAGTTTAGGGTCACTCACCTCCACGGCTCAGAAACCATCCATCATATATCATTGCCTTGCCCAAATCCAAACCCTTCAACTCAAACTCAAAACAATCAAATGCTTTCAAAGATCGGACAGCATATCCCCTTAAGTTCCTTACTTTTCCATCCTACAAGCAACATCATTTCATCTCAAATCAACCACATACACATCATACACTATCAAATACACCTTTCGGCACAATATCCATAACTGAAGCTACACTTACCGGATTGAAACGAATCTTATGGCGTTTCGAAGCCAAGACATAAACCTACATTTATTATGAAGACCTCCAAAGCCAAATCATGCATTTTCAGGGGTCAAAAATGGAAAACTACATGAAAACAGAAATCTGGGCGCGGAACAGGGTTCATGGGCAGTCAAGGGTATTTCAGTCATTTCACATGTTACAGTGCTCGGATCTAGCTGAAATTTTGTAGGAAACTAGTTAACACCATTTGCTACAACTTTCATGTTTTAACCTAAGTCTTATTCTGCCTCTAACATGCTCGAATAAATCCGGTCAGAACAGGGCAGATTCAAAATCCTAACCTGGAATTTCCGCATAAAACCGAAATCTTCCGCAAACAACTTCAACTAACATATACAAGCTTCATTTTACACCATTACCAACCATCATATCATGATTAAACCATGATAATCATATAAAATCAGAAAAATCTCCATAAAATCAGAAATTTAGCTAACTTCACTCTAATCCATAAAATCTTCCATAAAATCACATATCTAACCACCACAAGTCATGAATTCACCATTATTGGAAACAAACAATGAATCTTTACACACCGTACCTTGATAACTCACAAAAGGTAGTAGCTTAGTGGTTCCTTCTCCAAAATAACTCCACCAAGACCTTGGAATCTCCTTAGTAACCAACTTTTATGGAGTGGTTTGCAATTCCATCGGTTAAAACTCAAGATTGAAGTAAGAAAGTGGAGTGAAAGATGAAGGTTTTTCTCTCTCTCTTGCTCTCTAAGTTTCAGCCATGAGAAGGAAGAAATGGCTTGATTTTTGGTCAAATTTTGGTTTTAGTAAAGTTAAGGTAAGATGGTCAAAAGTCCAACTTTGAATAAGAAGGTGGCACATGTCACCTTTTGGTTTAAAACTTATCTTTTTGTCTCTCCAATACTAATCCATATACGTAACATCTAATTATCTCTTAGCACCTTGTAAAATAATATCACTTAATACAAAACTCCATCAAATTGTCAAAAATATATTGCATTTACCGCACCAGCGGGTCCCAAGTTCATAATACTCTTCAAAATTAACGTGGAATAACTTGTATCAAGAAAATGATTTGGAAACTATATTTACTTATAAAAATGTATAGAAAATCAAAATATGGAAGAAAGGTACAAAATTATAGACGAGGAAACAAAATAATGTCCAGAAAATATATAAAAATTTTCCGGTTCTCACACTCATTCTTTCGGGGCGTCACAAACTCCCCTCCTTAAAACAATGTCGTCCTCGACATTCCATCTTGTACCAATCAAGTCGAGACATCCTGCAAGAATCACTAATATTTCAAACCAAACCCACAGTCCGGCATCCTAAACATCAAGTCTAGGATACACTACAGAGATCGAAAGCCTAAACTCTGATACCACCTGTGACGCCCCAGCTTCTCCCAAGGGCGAACCCTAGGGTTCGGCGCGTCGCCTGCCCAACTCTCGTCGGGATTCACTCACTACAAACCTCAAACAAAATGCAAAATAAATCTCAAATTTTACGTCAAATTCTCCAAGAATTACATATCGTAAGCGAAGCGCCCACGCTTCCGCTGCGCCACTCTGATCCTTGATACCAGCTATTATACAGGAGGAATTCCAAATCTAAACTGTACAAAATATAGGCCATCCAGTCACGTGAATAAGTACTACAAGCACTTCCTTTGCCTCGAGTCCTGTGGAGGGGAATAAAACAGTTTTGGGGTGAGTTAGAAGCTCAGTGAGTAACCAATAAAAGTAGTAAGAAAACATATTTCACAATAATGCATTTCGATGATGTCATGATTCAGTCATCAAATATCCGTTTATTGCTCTCGTGAGCCAGTGAAATCGTTGCACTTAAACACCCAACGCTCAAATAGATCCTTTAACGTTTAACAATGAGAGGGAGCAACGTTGGTGTTCCAGATAATGTCATGAACTCATTGAAGTGGTGGAGACGTTGGTGTCCAGCACACGAATTCCAAACACTCATTTGAGCCAAAACATGGCATGGACCACATGCAAACACTCATGATATGAAATCGAGTAAATAATGCAAGAAAACGTTCAAAAGTAACTTTGGAAACAGTTTAGGGTCACTCACCTCCACGGCTCAGAAACCATCCATCATATATCATTGCCTTGCCCAAATCCAAACCCTTCAACTCAAACTCAAAACAATCAAATGCTTTCAAAGATCGGACAGCATATCCCCTTAAGTTCCTTACTTTTCCATCCTACAAGCAACATCATTTCATCTCAAATCAACCACATACACATCATAGACTATCAAATACACCTTTCGGCACAATATCCATAACTGAAGCTACACTTATCGGATTGAAACGAATCTTATGGCGTTTCGAAGCCAAGACATAAACCTACATTTATTATGAAGACCTCCAAAGCCAAATCATGCATTTTCAGGGGTCAAAAATGGAAAACTACATGAAAACAGAAATCTGGGCGCGGAACAGGGTTCATGGGCAGTCAAGGGTATTTCAGTCATTTCACATGTTACAGTGCTCGGATCTAGCTGAAATTTTGTAGGAAACTAGTTAACACCATTTGCTACAACTTTCATGTTTTAACCTAAGTCTTATTCTGCCTCTAACATGCTCGAATAAATCCGGTCAGAACAGGGCAGATTCAAAATCCTAACCTGGAATTTCCGCATAAAACCGAAATCTTCCGCAAACAACTTCAACTAACATATACAAGCTTCATTTTACACCATTACCAACCATCATATCATGATTAAACCATGATAATCAAATAAAATCAGAAAAATCTCCATAAAATCAGAAATTTAGCTAACTTCACTCTAATCCATAAAATCTTCCATAAAATCACATATCTAACCACCACAAGTCATGAATTCACCATTATTGGAAACAAACAATGAATCTTTACACACCGTACCTTGATAACTCACAAAAGGTAGTAGCTTAGTGGTTCCTTCTCCAAAATAACTCCACCAAGACCTTGGAATCTCCTTAGTAACCAACTTTTATGGAGTGGTTTGCAATTCCATCGGTTAAAACTCAAGATTGAAGTAAGAAAGTGGAGTGAAAGATGAAGGTTTTTCTCTCTCTCTTGCTCTCTAAGTTTCAGCCATGAGAAGGAAGAAATGGCTTGATTTTTGGTCAAATTTTGGTTTTAGTAAAGTTAAGGTAAGATGGTCAAAAGTCCAACTTTGAATAAGAAGGTGGCACATGTCACCTTTTGGTTTAAAACTTATCTTTTTGTCTCTCCAATACTAATCCATATACGTAACATCTAATTATCTCTTAGCACCTTGTAAAATAATATCACTTAATACAAAACTCCATCAAATTGTCAAAAATATATTGCATTTACCGCACCAGCGGGTCCCAAGTTCATAATACTCTTCAAAATTAACGTGGAATAACTTGTATCAAGAAAATGATTTGGAAACTATATTTACTTATAAAAATGTATAGAAAATCAAAATATGGAAGAAAGGTACAAAATTATAGACGAGGAAACAAAATAATGTCCAGAAAATATATAAAAATTTTCCGGTTCTCACACTCATTCTTTCGGGGCGTCACAAACTCCCCTCCTTAAAACAATGTCGTCCTCGACATTCCATCTTGTACCAATCAAGTCGAGACATCCTGCAAGAATCACTAATATTTCAAACCAAACCCACAGTCCGGCATCCTAAACATCAAGTCTAGGATACACTACAGAGATCGAAAGCCTAAACTCTGATACCACCTGTGACGCCCCAGCTTCTCCCAAGGGCGAACCCTAGGGTTCGGCGCGTCGCCTGCCCAACTCTCGTCGGGATTCACTCACTACAAACCTCAAACAAAATGCAAAATAAATCTCAAATTTTACGTCAAATTCTCCAAGAATTACATATCGTAAGCGAAGCGCCCACGCTTCCGCTGCGCCACTCTGATCCTTGATACCAGCTATTATACAGGAGGAATTCCAAATCTAAACTGTACAAAATATAGGCCATCCAGTCACGTGAATAAGTACTACAACCACTTCCTTTGCCTCGAGTCCTGTGGAGGGGAATAAAACAGTTTTGGGGTGAGTTAGAAGCTCAGTGAGTAACCAATAAAAGTAGTAAGAAAACATATTTCACAATAATGCATTTCGATGATGTCATGATTCAGTCATCAAATATCCGTTTATTGCTCTCGTGAGCCAGTGAAATCGTTGCACTTAAACACCCAACGCTCAAATAGATCCTTTAACGTTTAACAATGAGAGGGAGCAACGTTGGTGTTCCAGATAATGTCATGAACTCATTGAAGTGGTGGAGACGTTGGTGTCCAGCACACGAATTCCAAACACTCATTTGAGCCAAAACATGGCATGGACCACATGCAAACACTCATGATATGAAATCGAGTAAATAATGCAAGAAAACGTTCAAAAGTAACTTTGGAAACAGTTTAGGGTCACTCACCTCCACGGCTCAGAAACCATCCATCATATATCATTGCCTTGCCCAAATCCAAACCCTTCAACTCAAACTCAAAACAATCAAATGCTTTCAAAGATCGGACAGCATATCCCCTTAAGTTCCTTACTTTTCCATCCTACAAGCAACATCATTTCATCTCAAATCAACCACATACACATCATACACTATCAAATACACCTTTCGGCACAATATCCATAACTGAAGCTACACTTACCGGATTGAAACGAATCTTATGGCGTTTCGAAGCCAAGACATAAACCTACATTTATTATGAAGACCTCCAAAGCCAAATCATGCATTTTCAGGGGTCAAAAATGGAAAACTACATGAAAACAGAAATCTGGGCGCGGAACAGGGTTCATGGGCAGTCAAGGGTATTTCAGTCATTTCACATGTTACAGTGCTCGGATCTAGCTGAAATTTTGTAGGAAACTAGTTAACACCATTTGCTACAACTTTCATGTTTTAACCTAAGTCTTATTCTGCCTCTAACATGCTCGAATAAATCCGGTCAGAACAGGGCAGATTCAAAATCCTAACCTGGAATTTCCGCATAAAACCGAAATCTTCCGCAAACAACTTCAACTAACATATACAAGCTTCATTTTACACCATTACCAACCATCATATCATGATTAAACCATGATAATCAAATAAAATCAGAAAAATCTCCATAAAATCAGAAATTTAGCTAACTTCACTCTAATCCATAAAATCTTCCATAAAATCACATATCTAACCACCACAAGTCATGAATTCACCATTATTGGAAACAAACAATGAATCTTTACACACCGTACCTTGATAACTCACAAAAGGTAGTAGCTTAGTGGTTCCTTCTCCAAAATAACTCCACCAAGACCTTGGAATCTCCTTAGTAACCAACTTTTATGGAGTGGTTTGCAATTCCATCGGTTAAAACTCAAGATTGAAGTAAGAAAGTGGAGTGAAAGATGAAGGTTTTTCTCTCTCTCTTGCTCTCTAAGTTTCAGCCATGAGAAGGAAGAAATGGCTTGATTTTTGGTCAAATTTTGGTTTTAGTAAAGTTAAGGTAAGATGGTCAAAAGTCCAACTTTGAATAAGAAGGTGGCACATGTCACCTTTTGGTTTAAAACTTATCTTTTTGTCTCTCCAATACTAATCCATATACGTAACATCTAATTATCTCTTAGCACCTTGTAAAATAATATCACTTAATACAAAACTCCATCAAATTGTCAAAAATATATTGCATTTACCGCACCAGCGGGTCCCAAGTTCATAATACTCTTCAAAATTAACGTGGAATAACTTGTATCAAGAAAATGATTTGGAAACTATATTTACTTATAAAAATGTATAGAAAATCAAAATATGGAAGAAAGGTACAAAATTATAGACGAGGAAACAAAATAATGTCCAGAAAATATATAAAAATTTTCCGGTTCTCACACTCATTCTTTCGGGGCGTCACAAACTCCCCTCCTTAAAACAATGTCGTCCTCGACATTCCATCTTGTACCAATCAAGTCGAGACATCCTGCAAGAATCACTAATATTTCAAACCAAACCCACAGTCCGGCATCCTAAACATCAAGTCTAGGTTACACTACAGAGATCGAAAGCCTAAACTCTGATACCACCTGTGACGCCCCAGCTTCTCCCAAGGGCGAACCCTAGGGTTCGGCGCGTCGCCTGCCCAACTCTCGTCGGGATTCACTCACTACAAACCTCAAACAAAATGCAAAATAAATCTCAAATTTTACGTCAAATTCTCCAAGAATTACATATCGTAAGCGAAGCGCCCACGCTTCCGCTGCGCCACTCTGATCCTTGATACCAGCTATTATACAGGAGGAATTCCAAATCTAAACTGTACAAAATATAGGCCATCCAGTCACGTGAATAAGTACTACAAGCACTTCCTTTGCCTCGAGTCCTGTGGAGGGGAATAAAACAGTTTTGGGGTGAGTTAGAAGCTCAGTGAGTAACCAATAAAAGTAGTAAGAAAACATATTTCACAATAATGCATTTCGATGATGTCATGATTCAGTCATCAAATATCCGTTTATTGCTCTCGTGAGCCAGTGAAATCGTTGCACTTAAACACCCAACGCTCAAATAGATCCTTTAACGTTTAACAATGAGAGGGAGCAACGTTGGTGTTCCAGATAATGTCATGAACTCATTGAAGTGGTGGAGACGTTGGTGTCCAGCACACGAATTCCAAACACTCATTTGAGCCAAAACATGGCATGGACCACATGCAAACACTCATGATATGAAATCGAGTAAATAATGCAAGAAAACGTTCAAAAGTAACTTTGGAAACAGTTTAGGGTCACTCACCTCCACGGCTCAGAAACCATCCATCATATATCATTGCCTTGCCCAAATCCAAACCCTTCAACTCAAACTCAAAACAATCAAATGCTTTCAAAGATCGGACAGCATATCCCCTTAAGTTCCTTACTTTTCCATCCTACAAGCAACATCATTTCATCTCAAATCAACCACATACACATCATACACTATCAAATACACCTTTCGGCACAATATCCATAACTGAAGCTACACTTACCGGATTGAAACGAATCTTATGGCGTTTCGAAGCCAAGACATAAACCTACATTTATTATGAAGACCTCCAAAGCCAAATCATGCATTTTCAGGGGTCAAAAATGGAAAACTACATGAAAACAGAAATCTGGGCGCGGAACAGGGTTCATGGGCAGTCAAGGGTATTTCAGTCATTTCACATGTTACAGTGCTCGGATCTAGCTGAAATTTTGTAGGAAACTAGTTAACACCATTTGCTACAACTTTCATGTTTTAACCTAAGTCTTATTCTGCCTCTAACATGCTCGAATAAATCCGGTCAGAACAGGGCAGATTCAAAATCCTAACCTGGAATTTCCGCATAAAACCGAAATCTTCCGCAAACAACTTCAACTAACATATACAAGCTTCATTTTACACCATTACCAACCATCATATCATGATTAAACCATGATAATCATATAAAATCAGAAAAATCTCCATAAAATCAGAAATTTAGCTAACTTCACTCTAATCCATAAAATCTTCCATAAAATCACATATCTAACCACCACAAGTCATGAATTCACCATTATTGGAAACAAACAATGAATCTTTACACACCGTACCTTGATAACTCACAAAAGGTAGTAGCTTAGTGGTTCCTTCTCCAAAATAACTCCACCAAGACCTTGGAATCTCCTTAGTAACCAACTTTTATGGAGTGGTTTGCAATTCCATCGGTTAAAACTCAAGATTGAAGTAAGAAAGTGGAGTGAAAGATGAAGGTTTTTCTCTCTCTCTTGCTCTCTAAGTTTCAGCCATGAGAAGGAAGAAATGGCTTGATTTTTGGTCAAATTTTGGTTTTAGTAAAGTTAAGGTAAGATGGTCAAAAGTCCAACTTTGAATAAGAAGGTGGCACATGTCACCTTTTGGTTTAAAACTTATCTTTTTGTCTCTCCAATACTAATCCATATACGTAACATCTAATTATCTCTTAGCACCTTGTAAAATAATATCACTTAATACAAAACTCCATCAAATTGTCAAAAATATATTGCATTTACCGCACCAGCGGGTCCCAAGTTCATAATACTCTTCAAAATTAACGTGGAATAACTTGTATCAAGAAAATGATTTGGAAACTATATTTACTTATAAAAATGTATAGAAAATCAAAATATGGAAGAAAGGTACAAAATTATAGACGAGGAAACAAAATAATGTCCAGAAAATATATAAAAATTTTCCGGTTCTCACACTCATTCTTTCGGGGCGTCACAAACTCCCCTCCTTAAAACAATGTCGTCCTCGACATTCCATCTTGTACCAATCAAGTCGAGACATCCTGCAAGAATCACTAATATTTCAAACCAAACCCACAGTCCGGCATCCTAAACATCAAGTCTAGGATACACTACAGAGATCGAAAGCCTAAACTCTGATACCACCTGTGACGCCCCAGCTTCTCCCAAGGGCGAACCCTAGGGTTCGGCGCGTCGCCTGCCCAACTCTCGTCGGGATTCACTCACTACAAACCTCAAACAAAATGCAAAATAAATCTCAAATTTTACGTCAAATTCTCCAAGAATTACATATCGTAAGCGAAGCGCCCACGCTTCCGCTGCGCCACTCTGATCCTTGATACCAGCTATTATACAGGAGGAATTCCAAATCTAAACTGTACAAAATATAGGCCATCCAGTCACGTGAATAAGTACTACAAGCACTTCCTTTGCCTCGAGTCCTGTGGAGGGGAATAAAACAGTTTTGGGGTGAGTTAGAAGCTCAGTGAGTAACCAATAAAAGTAGTAAGAAAACATATTTCACAATAATGCATTTCGATGATGTCATGATTCAGTCATCAAATATCCGTTTATTGCTCTCGTGAGCCAGTGAAATCGTTGCACTTAAACACCCAACGCTCAAATAGATCCTTTAACGTTTAACAATGAGAGGGAGCAACGTTGGTGTTCCAGATAATGTCATGAACTCATTGAAGTGGTGGAGACGTTGGTGTCCAGCACACGAATTCCAAACACTCATTTGAGCCAAAACATGGCATGGACCACATGCAAACACTCATGATATGAAATCGAGTAAATAATGCAAGAAAACGTTCAAAAGTAACTTTGGAAACAGTTTAGGGTCACTCACCTCCACGGCTCAGAAACCATCCATCATATATCATTGCCTTGCCCAAATCCAAACCCTTCAACTCAAACTCAAAACAATCAAATGCTTTCAAAGATCGGACAGCATATCCCCTTAAGTTCCTTACTTTTCCATCCTACAAGCAACATCATTTCATCTCAAATCAACCACATACACATCATACACTATCAAATACACCTTTCGGCACAATATCCATAACTGAAGCTACACTTACCGGATTGAAACGAATCTTATGGCGTTTCGAAGCCAAGACATAAACCTACATTTATTATGAAGACCTCCAAAGCCAAATCATGCATTTTCAGGGGTCAAAAATGGAAAACTACATGAAAACAGAAATCTGGGCGCGGAACAGGGTTCATGGGCAGTCAAGGGTATTTCAGTCATTTCACATGTTACAGTGCTCGGATCTAGCTGAAATTTTGTAGGAAACTAGTTAACACCATTTGCTACAACTTTCATGTTTTAACCTAAGTCTTATTCTGCCTCTAACATGCTCGAATAAATCCGGTCAGAACAGGGCAGATTCAAAATCCTAACCTGGAATTTCCGCATAAAACCGAAATCTTCCGCAAACAACTTCAACTAACATATACAAGCTTCATTTTACACCATTACCAACCATCATATCATGATTAAACCATGATAATCAAATAAAATCAGAAAAATCTCCATAAAATCAGAAATTTAGCTAACTTCACTCTAATCCATAAAATCTTCCATAAAATCACATATCTAACCACCACAAGTCATGAATTCACCATTATTGGAAACAAACAATGAATCTTTACACACCGTACCTTGATAACTCACAAAAGGTAGTAGCTTAGTGGTTCCTTCTCCAAAATAACTCCACCAAGACCTTGGAATCTCCTTAGTAACCAACTTTTATGGAGTGGTTTGCAATTCCATCGGTTAAAACTCAAGATTGAAGTAAGAAAGTGGAGTGAAAGATGAAGGTTTTTCTCTCTCTCTTGCTCTCTAAGTTTCAGCCATGAGAAGGAAGAAATGGCTTGATTTTTGGTCAAATTTTGGTTTTAGTAAAGTTAAGGTAAGATGGTCAAAAGTCCAACTTTGAATAAGAAGGTGGCACATGTCACCTTTTGGTTTAAAACTTATCTTTTTGTCTCTCCAATACTAATCCATATACGTAACATCTAATTATCTCTTAGCACCTTGTAAAATAATATCACTTAATACAAAACTCCATCAAATTGTCAAAAATATATTGCATTTACCGCACCAGCGGGTCCCAAGTTCATAATACTCTTCAAAATTAACGTGGAATAACTTGTATCAAGAAAATGATTTGGAAACTATATTTACTTATAAAAATGTATAGAAAATCAAAATATGGAAGAAAGGTACAAAATTATAGACGAGGAAACAAAATAATGTCCAGAAAATATATAAAAATTTTCCGGTTCTCACACTCATTCTTTCGGGGCGTCACAAACTCCCCTCCTTAAAACAATGTCGTCCTCGACATTCCATCTTGTACCAATCAAGTCGAGACATCCTGCAAGAATCACTAATATTTCAAACCAAACCCACAGTCCGGCATCCTAAACATCAAGTCTAGGATACACTACAGAGATCGAAAGCCTAAACTCTGATACCACCTGTGACGCCCCAGCTTCTCCCAAGGGCGAACCCTAGGGTTCGGCGCGTCGCCTGCCCAACTCTCGTCGGGATTCACTCACTACAAACCTCAAACAAAATGCAAAATAAATCTCAAATTTTACGTCAAATTCTCCAAGAATTACATATCGTAAGCGAAGCGCCCACGCTTCCGCTGCGCCACTCTGATCCTTGATACCAGCTATTATACAGGAGGAATTCCAAATCTAAACTGTACAAAATATAGGCCATCCAGTCACGTGAATAAGTACTACAAGCACTTCCTTTGCCTCGAGTCCTGTGGAGGGGAATAAAACAGTTTTGGGGTGAGTTAGAAGCTCAGTGAGTAACCAATAAAAGTAGTAAGAAAACATATTTCACAATAATGCATTTCGATGATGTCATGATTCAGTCATCAAATATCCGTTTATTGCTCTCGTGAGCCAGTGAAATCGTTGCACTTAAACACCCAACGCTCAAATAGATCCTTTAACGTTTAACAATGAGAGGGAGCAACGTTGGTGTTCCAGATAATGTCATGAACTCATTGAAGTGGTGGAGACGTTGGTGTCCAGCACACGAATTCCAAACACTCATTTGAGCCAAAACATGGCATGGACCACATGCAAACACTCATGATATGAAATCGAGTAAATAATGCAAGAAAACGTTCAAAAGTAACTTTGGAAACAGTTTAGGGTCACTCACCTCCACGGCTCAGAAACCATCCATCATATATCATTGCCTTGCCCAAATCCAAACCCTTCAACTCAAACTCAAAACAATCAAATGCTTTCAAAGATCGGACAGCATATCCCCTTAAGTTCCTTACTTTTCCATCCTACAAGCAACATCATTTCATCTCAAATCAACCACATACACATCATACACTATCAAATACACCTTTCGGCACAATATCCATAACTGAAGCTACACTTACCGGATTGAAACGAATCTTATGGCGTTTCGAAGCCAAGACATAAACCTACATTTATTATGAAGACCTCCAAAGCCAAATCATGCATTTTCAGGGGTCAAAAATGGAAAACTACATGAAAACAGAAATCTGGGCGCGGAACAGGGTTCATGGGCAGTCAAGGGTATTTCAGTCATTTCACATGTTACAGTGCTCGGATCTAGCTGAAATTTTGTAGGAAACTAGTTAACACCATTTGCTACAACTTTCATGTTTTAACCTAAGTCTTATTCTGCCTCTAACATGCTCGAATAAATCCGGTCAGAACAGGGCAGATTCAAAATCCTAACCTGGAATTTCCGCATAAAACCGAAATCTTCCGCAAACAACTTCAACTAACATATACAAGCTTCATTTTACACCATTACCAACCATCATATCATGATTAAACCATGATAATCATATAAAATCAGAAAAATCTCCATAAAATCAGAAATTTAGCTAACTTCACTCTAATCCATAAAATCTTCCATAAAATCACATATCTAACCACCACAAGTCATGAATTCACCATTATTGGAAACAAACAATGAATCTTTACACACCGTACCTTGATAACTCACAAAAGGTAGTAGCTTAGTGGTTCCTTCTCCAAAATAACTCCACCAAGACCTTGGAATCTCCTTAGTAACCAACTTTTATGGAGTGGTTTGCAATTCCATCGGTTAAAACTCAAGATTGAAGTAAGAAAGTGGAGTGAAAGATGAAGGTTTTTCTCTCTCTCTTGCTCTCTAAGTTTCAGCCATGAGAAGGAAGAAATGGCTTGATTTTTGGTCAAATTTTGGTTTTAGTAAAGTTAAGGTAAGATGGTCAAAAGTCCAACTTTGAATAAGAAGGTGGCACATGTCACCTTTTGGTTTAAAACTTATCTTTTTGTCTCTCCAATACTAATCCATATACGTAACATCTAATTATCTCTTAGCACCTTGTAAAATAATATCACTTAATACAAAACTCCATCAAATTGTCAAAAATATATTGCATTTACCGCACCAGCGGGTCCCAAGTTCATAATACTCTTCAAAATTAACGTGGAATAACTTGTATCAAGAAAATGATTTGGAAACTATATTTACTTATAAAAATGTATAGAAAATCAAAATATGGAAGAAAGGTACAAAATTATAGACGAGGAAACAAAATAATGTCCAGAAAATATATAAAAATTTTCCGGTTCTCACACTCATTCTTTCGGGGCGTCACAAACTCCCCTCCTTAAAACAATGTCGTCCTCGACATTCCATCTTGTACCAATCAAGTCGAGACATCCTGCAAGAATCACTAATATTTCAAACCAAACCCACAGTCCGGCATCCTAAACATCAAGTCTAGGATACACTACAGAGATCGAAAGCCTAAACTCTGATACCACCTGTGACGCCCCAGCTTCTCCCAAGGGCGAACCCTAGGGTTCGGCGCGTCGCCTGCCCAACTCTCGTCGGGATTCACTCACTACAAACCTCAAACAAAATGCAAAATAAATCTCAAATTTTACGTCAAATTCTCCAAGAATTACATATCGTAAGCGAAGCGCCCACGCTTCCGCTGCGCCACTCTGATCCTTGATACCAGCTATTATACAGGAGGAATTCCAAATCTAAACTGTACAAAATATAGGCCATCCAGTCACGTGAATAAGTACTACAAGCACTTCCTTTGCCTCGAGTCCTGTGGAGGGGAATAAAACAGTTTTGGGGTGAGTTAGAAGCTCAGTGAGTAACCAATAAAAGTAGTAAGAAAACATATTTCACAATAATGCATTTCGATGATGTCATGATTCAGTCATCAAATATCCGTTTATTGCTCTCGTGAGCCAGTGAAATCGTTGCACTTAAACACCCAACGCTCAAATAGATCCTTTAACGTTTAACAATGAGAGGGAGCAACGTTGGTGTTCCAGATAATGTCATGAACTCATTGAAGTGGTGGAGACGTTGGTGTCCAGCACACGAATTCCAAACACTCATTTGAGCCAAAACATGGCATGGACCACATGCAAACACTCATGATATGAAATCGAGTAAATAATGCAAGAAAACGTTCAAAAGTAACTTTGGAAACAGTTTAGGGTCACTCACCTCCACGGCTCAGAAACCATCCATCATATATCATTGCCTTGCCCAAATCCAAACCCTTCAACTCAAACTCAAAACCATCAAATGCTTTCAAAGATCGGACAGCATATCCCCTTAAGTTCCTTACTTTTCCATCCTACAAGCAACATCATTTCATCTCAAATCAACCACATACACATCATAGACTATCAAATACACCTTTCGGCACAATATCCATAACTGAAGCTACACTTATCGGATTGAAACGAATCTTATGGCGTTTCGAAGCCAAGACATAAACCTACATTTATTATGAAGACCTCCAAAGCCAAATCATGCATTTTCAGGGGTCAAAAATGGAAAACTACATGAAAACAGAAATCTGGGCGCGGAACAGGGTTCATGGGCAGTCAAGGGTATTTCAGTCATTTCACATGTTACAGTGCTCGGATCTAGCTGAAATTTTGTAGGAAACTAGTTAACACCATTTGCTACAACTTTCATGTTTTAACCTAAGTCTTATTCTGCCTCTAACATGCTCGAATAAATCCGGTCAGAACAGGGCAGATTCAAAATCCTAACCTGGAATTTCCGCATAAAACCGAAATCTTCCGCAAACAACTTCAACTAACATATACAAGCTTCATTTTACACCATTACCAACCATCATATCATGATTAAACCATGATAATCAAATAAAATCAGAAAAATCTCAATAAAATCAGAAATTTAGCTAACTTCACTCTAATCCATAAAATCTTCCATAAAATCACATATCTAACCACCACAAGTCATGAATTCACCATTATTGGAAACAAACAATGAATCTTTACACACCGTACCTTGATAACTCACAAAAGGTAGTAGCTTAGTGGTTCCTTCTCCAAAATAACTCCACCAAGACCTTGGAATCTCCTTAGTAACCAACTTTTATGGAGTGGTTTGCAATTCCATCGGTTAAAACTCAAGATTGAAGTAAGAAAGTGGAGTGAAAGATGAAGGTTTTTCTCTCTCTCTTGCTCTCTAAGTTTCAGCCATGAGAAGGAAGAAATGGCTTGATTTTTGGTCAAATTTTGGTTTTAGTAAAGTTAAGGTAAGATGGTCAAAAGTCCAACTTTGAATAAGAAGGTGGCACATGTCACCTTTTGGTTTAAAACTTATCTTTTTGTCTCTCCAATACTAATCCATATACGTAACATCTAATTATCTCTTAGCACCTTGTAAAATAATATCACTTAATACAAAACTCCATCAAATTGTCAAAAATATATTGCATTTACCGCACCAGCGGGTCCCAAGTTCATAATACTCTTCAAAATTAACGTGGAATAACTTGTATCAAGAAAATGATTTGGAAACTATATTTACTTATAAAAATGTATAGAAAATCAAAATATGGAAGAAAGGTACAAAATTATAGACGAGGAAACAAAATAATGTCCAGAAAATATATAAAAATTTTCCGGTTCTCACACTCATTCTTTCGGGGCGTCACAAACTCCCCTCCTTAAAACAATGTCGTGCTCGACATTCCATCTTGTACCAATCAAGTCGAGACATCCTGCAAGAATCACTAATATTTCAAACCAAACCCACAGTCCGGCATCCTAAACATCAAGTCTAGGTTACACTACAGAGATCGAAAGCCTAAACTCTGATACCACCTGTGACGCCCCAGCTTCTCCCAAGGGCGAACCCTAGGGTTCGGCGCGTCGCCTGCCCAACTCTCGTCGGGATTCACTCACTACAAACCTCAAACAAAATGCAAAATAAATCTCAAATTTTACGTCAAATTCTCCAAGAATTACATATCGTAAGCGAAGCGCCCACGCTTCCGCTGCGCCACTCTGATCCTTGATACCAGCTATTATACAGGAGGAATTCCAAATCTAAACTGTACAAAATATAGGCCATCCAGTCACGTGAATAAGTACTACAACCACTTCCTTTGCCTCGAGTCCTGTGGAGGGGAATAAAACAGTTTTGGGGTGAGTTAGAAGCTCAGTGAGTAACCAATAAAAGTAGTAAGAAAACATATTTCACAATAATGCATTTCGATGATGTCATGATTCAGTCATCAAATATCCGTTTATTGCTCTCGTGAGCCAGTGAAATCGTTGCACTTAAACACCCAACGCTCAAATAGATCCTTTAACGTTTAACAATGAGAGGGAGCAACGTTGGTGTTCCAGATAATGTCATGAACTCATTGAAGTGGTGGAGACGTTGGTGTCCAGCACACGAATTCCAAACACTCATTTGAGCCAAAACATGGCATGGACCACATGCAAACACTCATGATATGAAATCGAGTAAATAATGCAAGAAAACGTTCAAAAGTAACTTTGGAAACAGTTTAGGGTCACTCACCTCCACGGCTCAGAAACCATCCATCATATATCATTGCCTTGCCCAAATCCAAACCCTTCAACTCAAACTCAAAACAATCAAATGCTTTCAAAGATCGGACAGCATATCCCCTTAAGTTCCTTACTTTTCCATCCTACAAGCAACATCATTTCATCTCAAATCAACCACATACACATCATACACTATCAAATACACCTTTCGGCACAATATCCATAACTGAAGCTACACTTACCGGATTGAAACGAATCTTATGGCGTTTCGAAGCCAAGACATAAACCTACATTTATTATGAAGACCTCCAAAGCCAAATCATGCATTTTCAGGGGTCAAAAATGGAAAACTACATGAAAACAGAAATCTGGGCGCGGAACAGGGTTCATGGGCAGTCAAGGGTATTTCAGTCATTTCACATGTTACAGTGCTCGGATCTAGCTGAAATTTTGTAGGAAACTAGTTAACACCATTTGCTACAACTTTCATGTTTTAACCTAAGTCTTATTCTGCCTCTAACATGCTCGAATAAATCCGGTCAGAACAGGGCAGATTCAAAATCCTAACCTGGAATTTCCGCATAAAACCGAAATCTTCCGCAAACAACTTCAACTAACATATACAAGCTTCATTTTACACCATTACCAACCATCATATCATGATTAAACCATGATAATCAAATAAAATCAGAAAAATCTCCATAAAATCAGAAATTTAGCTAACTTCACTCTAATCCATAAAATCTTCCATAAAATCACATATCTAACCACCACAAGTCATGAATTCACCATTATTGGAAACAAACAATGAATCTTTACACACCGTACCTTGATAACTCACAAAAGGTAGTAGCTTAGTGGTTCCTTCTCCAAAATAACTCCACCAAGACCTTGGAATCTCCTTAGTAACCAACTTTTATGGAGTGGTTTGCAATTCCATCGGTTAAAACTCAAGATTGAAGTAAGAAAGTGGAGTGAAAGATGAAGGTTTTTCTCTCTCTCTTGCTCTCTAAGTTTCAGCCATGAGAAGGAAGAAATGGCTTGATTTTTGGTCAAATTTTGGTTTTAGTAAAGTTAAGGTAAGATGGTCAAAAGTCCAACTTTGAATAAGAAGGTGGCACATGTCACCTTTTGGTTTAAAACTTATCTTTTTGTCTCTCCAATACTAATCCATATACGTAACATCTAATTATCTCTTAGCACCTTGTAAAATAATATCACTTAATACAAAACTCCATCAAATTGTCAAAAATATATTGCATTTACCGCACCAGCGGGTCCCAAGTTCATAATACTCTTCAAAATTAACGTGGAATAACTTGTATCAAGAAAATGATTTGGAAACTATATTTACTTATAAAAATGTATAGAAAATCAAAATATGGAAGAAAGGTACAAAATTATAGACGAGGAAACAAAATAATGTCCAGAAAATATATAAAAATTTTCCGGTTCTCACACTCATTCTTTCGGGGCGTCACAAACTCCCCTCCTTAAAACAATGTCGTCCTCGACATTCCATCTTGTACCAATCAAGTCGAGACATCCTGCAAGAATCACTAATATTTCAAACCAAACCCACAGTCCGGCATCCTAAACATCAAGTCTAGGTTACACTACAGAGATCGAAAGCCTAAACTCTGATACCACCTGTGACGCCCCAGCTTCTCCCAAGGGCGAACCCTAGGGTTCGGCGCGTCGCCTGCCCAACTCTCGTCGGGATTCACTCACTACAAACCTCAAACAAAATGCAAAATAAATCTCAAATTTTACGTCAAATTCTCCAAGAATTACATATCGTAAGCGAAGCGCCCACGCTTCCGCTGCGCCACTCTGATCCTTGATACCAGCTATTATACAGGAGGAATTCCAAATCTAAACTGTACAAAATATAGGCCATCCAGTCACGTGAATAAGTACTACAAGCACTTCCTTTGCCTCGAGTCCTGTGGAGGGGAATAAAACAGTTTTGGGGTGAGTTAGAAGCTCAGTGAGTAACCAATAAAAGTAGTAAGAAAACATATTTCACAATAATGCATTTCGATGATGTCATGATTCAGTCATCAAATATCCGTTTATTGCTCTCGTGAGCCAGTGAAATCGTTGCACTTAAACACCCAACGCTCAAATAGATCCTTTAACGTTTAACAATGAGAGGGAGCAACGTTGGTGTTCCAGATAATGTCATGAACTCATTGAAGTGGTGGAGACGTTGGTGTCCAGCACACGAATTCCAAACACTCATTTGAGCCAAAACATGGCATGGACCACATGCAAACACTCATGATATGAAATCGAGTAAATAATGCAAGAAAACGTTCAAAAGTAACTTTGGAAACAGTTTAGGGTCACTCACCTCCACGGCTCAGAAACCATCCATCATATATCATTGCCTTGCCCAAATCCAAACCCTTCAACTCAAACTCAAAACAATCAAATGCTTTCAAAGATCGGACAGCATATCCCCTTAAGTTCCTTACTTTTCCATCCTACAAGCAACATCATTTCATCTCAAATCAACCACATACACATCATACACTATCAAATACACCTTTCGGCACAATATCCATAACTGAAGCTACACTTACCGGATTGAAACGAATCTTATGGCGTTTCGAAGCCAAGACATAAACCTACATTTATTATGAAGACCTCCAAAGCCAAATCATGCATTTTCAGGGGTCAAAAATGGAAAACTACATGAAAACAGAAATCTGGGCGCGGAACAGGGTTCATGGGTAGTCAAGGGTATTTCAGTCATTTCACATGTTACAGTGCTCGGATCTAGCTGAAATTTTGTAGGAAACTAGTTAACACCATTTGCTACAACTTTCATGTTTTAACCTAAGTCTTATTCTGCCTCTAACATGCTCGAATAAATCCGGTCAGAACAGGGCAGATTCAAAATCCTAACCTGGAATTTCCGCATAAAACCGAAATCTTCCGCAAACAACTTCAACTAACATATACAAGCTTCATTTTACACCATTACCAACCATCATATCATGATTAAACCATGATAATCATATAAAATCAGAAAAATCTCCATAAAATCAGAAATTTAGCTAACTTCACTCTAATCCATAAAATCTTCCATAAAATCACATATCTAACCACCACAAGTCATGAATTCACCATTATTGGAAACAAACAATGAATCTTTACACACCGTACCTTGATAACTCACAAAAGGTAGTAGCTTAGTGGTTCCTTCTCCAAAATAACTCCACCAAGACCTTGGAATCTCCTTAGTAACCAACTTTTATGGAGTGATTTGCAATTCCATCGGTTAAAACTCAAGATTGAAGTAAGAAAGTGGAGTGAAAGATGAAGGTTTTTCTCTCTCTCTTGCTCTCTAAGTTTCAGCCATGAGAAGGAAGAAATGGCTTGATTTTTGGTCAAATTTTGGTTTTAGTAAAGTTAAGGTAAGATGGTCAAAAGTCCAACTTTGAATAAGAAGGTGGCACATGTCACCTTTTGGTTTAAAACTTATCTTTTTGTCTCTCCAATACTAATCCATATACGTAACATCTAATTATCTCTTAGCACCTTGTAAAATAATATCACTTAATACAAAACTCCATCAAATTGTCAAAAATATATTGCATTTACCGCACCAGCGGGTCCCAAGTTCATAATACTCTTCAAAATTAACGTGGAATAACTTGTATCAAGAAAATGATTTGGAAACTATATTTACTTATAAAAATGTATAGAAAATCAAAATATGGAAGAAAGGTACAAAATTATAGACGAGGAAACAAAATAATGTCCAGAAAATATATAAAAATTTTCCGGTTCTCACACTCATTCTTTCGGGGCGTCACAAACTCCCCTCCTTAAAACAATGTCGTCCTCGACATTCCATCTTGTACCAATCAAGTCGAGACATCCTGCAAGAATCACTAATATTTCAAACCAAACCCACAGTCCGGCATCCTAAACATCAAGTCTAGGATACACTACAGAGATCGAAAGCCTAAACTCTGATACCACCTGTGACGCCCCACCTTCTCCCAAGGGCGAACCCTAGGGTTCGGCGCGTCGCCTGCCCAACTCTCGTCGGGATTCACTCACTACAAACCTCAAACAAAATGCAAAATAAATCTCAAATTTTACGTCAAATTCTCCAAGAATTACATATCGTAAGCGAAGCGCCCACGCTTCCGCTGCGCCACTCTGATCCTTGATACCAGCTATTATACAGGAGGAATTCCAAATCTAAACTGTACAAAATATAGGCCATCCAGTCACGTGAATAAGTACTACAACCACTTCCTTTGCCTCGAGTCCTGTGGAGGGGAATAAAACAGTTTTGGGGTGAGTTAGAAGCTCAGTGAGTAACCAATAAAAGTAGTAAGAAAACATATTTCACAATAATGCATTTCGATGACGTCATGATTCAGTCATCAAATATCCGTTTATTGCTCTCGTGAGCCAGTGAAATCGTTGCACTTAAACACCCAACGCTCAAATAGATCCTTTAACGTTTAACAATAAGAGGGAGCAACGTTGGTGTTCCAGATAATGTCATGAACTCATTGAAGTGGTGGAGACGTTGGTGTCCAGCACACGAATTCCAAACACTCATTTGAGCCAAAACATGGCATGGACCACATGCAAACACTCATGATATGAAATCGAGTAAATAATGCAAGAAAACGTTCAAAAGTAACATTGGAAACAGTTTAGGGTCACTCACCTCCACGGCTCAGAAACCATCCATCATATATCATTGCCTTACCCAAATCCAAACCCTTCAACTCAAACTCAAAACAATCAAATGCTTTCAAAGATCGGACAGCATATCCCCTTAAGTTCCTTACTTTTCCATCCTACAAGCAACATCATTTCATCTCAAATCAACCACATACACATCATACACTATCAAATACACCTTTCGGCACAATATCCATAACTGAAGCTACACTTACCGGATTGAAACGAATCTTATGGCGTTTCGAAGCCAAGACATAAACCTACATTTATTATGAAGACCTCCAAAGCCAAATCATGCATTTTCAGGGGTCAAAAATGGAAAACTACATGAAAACAGAAATCTGGGCGCGGAACAGGGTTCATGGGCAGTCAAGGGTATTTCAGTCATTTCACATGTTACAGTGCTCGGATCTAGCTGAAATTTTGTAGGAAAATATTTAACACCATTTGCTACAACTTTCATGTTTTAACCTAAGTCTTATTCTGCCTCTAACATGCTCGAATAAATCCGGTCAGAACAGGGCAGATTCAAAATCCTAACCTGGAATTTCCGCATAAAACCGAAATCTTCCGCAAACAACTTCAACTAACATATACAAGCTTCATTTTACACCATTACCAACCATCATATCATGATTAAACCATGATAATCAAATAAAATCAGAAAAATCTCCATAAAATCAGAAATTTAGCTAACTTCACTCTAATCCATAAAATCTTCCATAAAATCACATATCTAACCACCACAAGTCATGAATTCACCATTATTGGAAACAAACAATGAATCTTTACACACCGTACCTTGATAACTCACAAAAGGTAGTAGCTTAGTGGTTCCTTCTCCAAAATAACTCCACCAAGACCTTGGAATCTCCTTAGTAACCAACTTTTATGGAGTGGTTTGCAATTCCATCGGTTAAAACTCAAGATTGAAGTAAGAAAGTGGAGTGAAAGATGAAGGTTTTTCTCTCTCTCTTGCTCTCTAAGTTTCAGCCATGAGAAGGAAGAAATGGCTTGATTTTTGGTCAAATTTTGGTTTTAGTAAAGTTAAGGTAAGATGGTCAAAAGTCCAACTTTGAATAAGAAGGTGGCACATGTCACCTTTTGGTTTAAAACTTATCTTTTTGTCTCTCCAATACTAATCCATATACGTAACATCTAATTATCTCTTAGCACCTTGTAAAATAATATCACTTAATACAAAACTCCATCAAATTGTCAAAAATATATTGCATTTACCGCACCAGCGGGTCCCAAGTTCATAATACTCTTCAAAATTAACGTGGAATAACTTGTATCAAGAAAATGATTTGGAAACTATATTTACTTATAAAAATGTATAGAAAATCAAAATATGGAAGAAAGGTACAAAATTATAGACGAGGAAACAAAATAATGTCCAGAAAATATATAAAAATTTTCCGGTTCTCACACTCATTCTTTCGGGGCGTCACAAACTCCCCTCCTTAAAACAATGTCGTCCTCGACATTCCATCTTGTACCAATCAAGTCGAGACATCCTGCAAGAATCACTAATATTTCAAACCAAACCCACAGTCCGGCATCCTAAACATCAAGTCTAGGATACACTACAGAGATCGAAAGCCTAAACTCTGATACCACCTGTGACGCCCCAGCTTCTCCCAAGGGCGAACCCTAGGGTTCGGCGCGTCGCCTGCCCAACTCTCGTCGGGATTCACTCACTACAAACCTCAAACAAAATGCAAAATAAATCTCAAATTTTACGTCAAATTCTCCAAGAATTACATATCGTAAGCGAAGCGCCCACGCTTCCGCTGCGCCACTCTGATCCTTGATACCAGCTATTATACAGGAGGAATTCCAAATCTAAACTGTACAAAATATAGGCCATCCAGTCACGTGAATAAGTACTACAAGCACTTCCTTTGCCTCGAGTCCTGTGGAGGGGAATAAAACAGTTTTGGGGTGAGTTAGAAGCTCAGTGAGTAACCAATAAAAGTAGTAAGAAAACATATTTCACAATAATGCATTTCGATGATGTCATGATTCAGTCATCAAATATCCGTTTATTGCTCTCGTGAGCCAGTGAAATCGTTGCACTTAAACACCCAACGCTCAAATAGATCCTTTAACGTTTAACAATGAGAGGGAGCAACGTTGGTGTTCCAGATAATGTCATGAAGTCATTGAAGTGGTGGAGACGTTGGTGTCCAGCACACGAATTCCAAACACTCATTTGAGCCAAAACATGGCATGGACCACATGCAAACACTCATGATATGAAATCGAGTAAATAATGCAAGAAAACGTTCAAAAGTAACTTTGGAAACAGTTTAGGGTCACTCACCTCCACGGCTCAGAAACCATCCATCATATATCATTGCCTTGCCCAAATCCAAACCCTTCAACGCAAACTCAAAACAATCAAATGCTTTCAAAGATCGGACAGCATATCCCCTTAAGTTCCTTACTTTTCCATCCTACAAGCAACATCATTTCATCTCAAATCAACCACATACACATCATAGACTATCAAATACACCTTTCGGCACAATATCCATAACTGAAGCTACACTTATCGGATTGAAACGAATCTTATGGCGTTTCGAAGCCAAGACATAAACCTACATTTATTATGAAGACCTCCAAAGCCAAATCATGCATTTTCAGGGGTCAAAAATGGAAAACTACATGAAAACAGAAATCTGGGCGCGGAACAGGGTTCATGGGCAGTCAAGGGTATTTCAGTCATTTCACATGTTACAGTGCTCGGATCTAGCTGAAATTTTGTAGGAAACTAGTTAACACCATTTGCTACAACTTTCATGTTTTAACCTAAGTCTTATTCTGCCTCTAACATGCTCGAATAAATCCGGTCAGAACAGGGCAGATTCAAAATCCTAACCTGGAATTTCCGCATAAAACCGAAATCTTCCGCAAACAACTTCAACTAACATATACAAGCTTCATTTTACACCATTACCAACCATCATATCATGATTAAACCATGATAATCAAATAAAATCAGAAAAATCTCCATAAAATCAGAAATTTAGCTAACTTCACTCTAATCCATAAAATCTTCCATAAAATCACATATCTAACCACCACAAGTCATGAATTCACCATTATTGGAAACAAACAATGAATCTTTACACACCGTACCTTGATAACTCACAAAAGGTAGTAGCTTAGTGGTTCCTTCTCCAAAATAACTCCACCAAGACCTTGGAATCTCCTTAGTAACCAACTTTTATGGAGTGGTTTGCAATTCCATCGGTTAAAACTCAAGATTGAAGTAAGAAAGTGGAGTGAAAGATGAAGGTTTTTCTCTCTCTCTTGCTCTCTAAGTTTCAGCCATGAGAAGGAAGAAATGGCTTGATTTTTGGTCAAATTTTGGTTTTAGTAAAGTTAAGGTAAGATGGTCAAAAGTCCAACTTTGAATAAGAAGGTGGCACATGTCACCTTTTGGTTTAAAACTTATCTTTTTGTCTCTCCAATACTAATCCATATACGTAACATCTAATTATCTCTTAGCACCTTGTAAAATAATATCACTTAATACAAAACTCCATCAAATTGTCAAAAATATATTGCATTTACCGCACCAGCGGGTCCCAAGTTCATAATACTCTTCAAAATTAACGTGGAATAACTTGTATCAAGAAAATGATTTGGAAACTATATTTACTTATAAAAATGTATAGAAAATCAAAATATGGAAGAAAGGTACAAAATTATAGACGAGGAAACAAAATAATGTCCAGAAAATATATAAAAATTTTCCGGTTCTCACACTCATTCTTTCGGGGCGTCACAAACTCCCCTCCTTAAAACAATGTCGTCCTCGACATTCCATCTTGTACCAATCAAGTCGAGACATCCTGCAAGAATCACTAATATTTCAAACCAAACCCACAGTCCGGCATCCTAAACATCAAGTCTAGGATACACTACAGAGATCGAAAGCCTAAACTCTGATACCACCTGTGACGCCCCAGCTTCTCCCAAGGGCGAACCCTAGGGTTCGGCGCGTCGCCTGCCCAACTCTCGTCGGGATTCACTCACTACAAACCTCAAACAAAATGCAAAATAAATCTCAAATTTTACGTCAAATTCTCCAAGAATTACATATCGTAAGCGAAGCGCCCACGCTTCCGCTGCGCCACTCTGATCCTTGATACCAGCTATTATACAGGAGGAATTCCAAATCTAAACTGTACAAAATATAGGCCATCCAGTCACGTGAATAAGTACTACAAGCACTTCCTTTGCCTCGAGTCCTGTGGAGGGGAATAAAACAGTTTTGGGGTGAGTTAGAAGCTCAGTGAGTAACCAATAAAAGTAGTAAGAAAACATATTTCACAATAATGCATTTCGATGATGTCATGATTCAGTCATCAAATATCCGTTTATTGCTCTCGTGAGCCAGTGAAATCGTTGCACTTAAACACCCAACGCTCAAATAGATCCTTTAACGTTTAACAATGAGAGGGAGCAACGTTGGTGTTCCAGATAATGTCATGAACTCATTGAAGTGGTGGAGACGTTGGTGTCCAGCACACGAATTCCAAACACTCATTTGAGCCAAAACATGGCATGGACCACATGCAAACACTCATGATATGAAATCGAGTAAATAATGCAAGAAAACGTTCAAAAGTAACTTTGGAAACAGTTTAGGGTCACTCACCTCCACGGCTCAGAAACCATCCATCATATATCATTGCCTTGCCCAAATCCAAACCCTTCAACTCAAACTCAAAACAATCAAATGCTTTCAAAGATCGGACAGCATATCCCCTTAAGTTCCTTACTTTTCCATCCTACAAGCAACATCATTTCATCTCAAATCAACCACATACACATCATAGACTATCAAATACACCTTTCGGCACAATATCCATAACTGAAGCTACACTTATCGGATTGAAACGAATCTTATGGCGTTTCGAAGCCAAGACATAAACCTACATTTATTATGAAGACCTCCAAAGCCAAATCATGCATTTTCAGGGGTCAAAAATGGAAAACTACATGAAAACAGAAATCTGGGCGCGGAACAGGGTTCATGGGCAGTCAAGGGTATTTCAGTCATTTCACATGTTACAGTGCTCGGATCTAGCTGAAATTTTGTAGGAAACTAGTTAACACCATTTGCTACAACTTTCATGTTTTAACCTAAGTCTTATTCTGCCTCTAACATGCTCGAATAAATCCGGTCAGAACAGGGCAGATTCAAAATCCTAACCTGGAATTTCCGCATAAAACCGAAATCTTCCGCAAACAACTTCAACTAACATATACAAGCTTCATTTTACACCATTACCAACCATCATATCATGATTAAACCATGATAATCAAATAAAATCAGAAAAATCTCCATAAAATCAGAAATTTAGCTAACTTCACTCTAATCCATAAAATCTTCCATAAAATCACATATCTAACCACCACAAGTCATGAATTCACCATTATTGGAAACAAACAATGAATCTTTACACACCGTACCTTGATAACTCACAAAAGGTAGTAGCTTAGTGGTTCCTTCTCCAAAATAACTCCACCAAGACCTTGGAATCTCCTTAGTAACCAACTTTTATGGAGTGGTTTGCAATTCCATCGGTTAAAACTCAAGATTGAAGTAAGAAAGTGGAGTGAAAGATGAAGGTTTTTCTCTCTCTCTTGCTCTCTAAGTTTCAGCCATGAGAAGGAAGAAATGGCTTGATTTTTGGTCAAATTTTGGTTTTAGTAAAGTTAAGGTAAGATGGTCAAAAGTCCAACTTTGAATAAGAAGGTGGCACATGTCACCTTTTGGTTTAAAACTTATCTTTTTGTCTCTCCAATACTAATCCATATACGTAACATCTAATTATCTCTTAGCACCTTGTAAAATAATATCACTTAATACAAAACTCCATCAAATTGTCAAAAATATATTGCATTTACCGCACCAGCGGGTCCCAAGTTCATAATACTCTTCAAAATTAACGTGGAATAACTTGTATCAAGAAAATGATTTGGAAACTATATTTACTTATAAAAATGTATAGAAAATCAAAATATGGAAGAAAGGTACAAAATTATAGACGAGGAAACAAAATAATGTCCAGAAAATATATAAAAATTTTCCGGTTCTCACACTCATTCTTTCGGGGCGTCACAAACTCCCCTCCTTAAAACAATGTCGTCCTCGACATTCCATCTTGTACCAATCAAGTCGAGACATCCTGCAAGAATCACTAATATTTCAAACCAAACCCACAGTCCGGCATCCTAAACATCAAGTCTAGGTTACACTACAGAGATCGAAAGCCTAAACTCTGATACCACCTGTGACGCCCCAGCTTCTCCCAAGGGCGAACCCTAGGGTTCGGCGCGTCGCCTGCCCAACTCTCGTCGGGATTCACTCACTACAAACCTCAAACAAAATGCAAAATAAATCTCAAATTTTACGTCAAATTCTCCAAGAATTACATATCGTAAGCGAAGCGCCCACGCTTCCGCTGCGCCACTCTGATCCTTGATACCAGCTATTATACAGGAGGAATTCCAAATCTAAACTGTACAAAATATAGGCCATCCAGTCACGTGAATAAGTACTACAACCACTTCCTTTGCCTCGAGTCCTGTGGAGGGGAATAAAACAGTTTTGGGGTGAGTTAGAAGCTCAGTGAGTAACCAATAAAAGTAGTAAGAAAACATATTTCACAATAATGCATTTCGATGATGTCATGATTCAGTCATCAAATATCCGTTTATTGCTCTCGTGAGCCAGTGAAATCGTTGCACTTAAACACCCAACGCTCAAATAGATCCTTTAACGTTTAACAATGAGAGGGAGCAACGTTGGTGTTCCAGATAATGTCATGAACTCATTGAAGTGGTGGAGACGTTGGTGTCCAGCACACGAATTCCAAACACTCATTTGAGCCAAAACATGGCATGGACCACATGCAAACACTCATGATATGAAATCGAGTAAATAATGCAAGAAAACGTTCAAAAGTAACTTTGGAAACAGTTTAGGGTCACTCACCTCCACGGCTCAGAAACCATCCATCATATATCATTGCCTTGCCCAAATCCAAACCCTTCAACTCAAACTCAAAACAATCAAATGCTTTCAAAGATCGGACAGCATATCCCCTTAAGTTCCTTACTTTTCCATCCTACAAGCAACATCATTTCATCTCAAATCAACCACATACACATCATACACTATCAAATACACCTTTCGGCACAATATCCATAACTGAAGCTACACTTACCGGATTGAAACGAATCTTATGGCGTTTCGAAGCCAAGACATAAACCTACATTTATTATGAAGACCTCCAAAGCCAAATCATGCATTTTCAGGGGTCAAAAATGGAAAACTACATGAAAACAGAAATCTGGGCGCGGAACAGGGTTCATGGGCAGTCAAGGGTATTTCAGTCATTTCACATGTTACAGTGCTCGGATCTAGCTGAAATTTTGTAGGAAACTAGTTAACACCATTTGCTACAACTTTCATGTTTTAACCTAAGTCTTATTCTGCCTCTAACATGCTCGAATAAATCCGGTCAGAACAGGGCAGATTCAAAATCCTAACCTGGAATTTCCGCATAAAACCGAAATCTTCCGCAAACAACTTCAACTAACATATACAAGCTTCATTTTACACCATTACCAACCATCATATCATGATTAAACCATGATAATCAAATAAAATCAGAAAAATCTCCATAAAATCAGAAATTTAGCTAACTTCACTCTAATCCATAAAATCTTCCATAAAATCACATATCTAACCACCACAAGTCATGAATTCACCATTATTGGAAACAAACAATGAATCTTTACACACCGTACCTTGATAACTCACAAAAGGTAGTAGCTTAGTGGTTCCTTCTCCAAAATAACTCCACCAAGACCTTGGAATCTCCTTAGTAACCAACTTTTATGGAGTGGTTTGCAATTCCATCGGTTAAAACTCAAGATTGAAGTAAGAAAGTGGAGTGAAAGATGAAGGTTTTTCTCTCTCTCTTGCTCTCTAAGTTTCAGCCATGAGAAGGAAGAAATGGCTTGATTTTTGGTCAAATTTTGGTTTTAGTAAAGTTAAGGTAAGATGGTCAAAAGTCCAACTTTGAATAAGAAGGTGGCACATGTCACCTTTTGGTTTAAAACTTATCTTTTTGTCTCTCCAATACTAATCCATATACGTAACATCTAATTATCTCTTAGCACCTTGTAAAATAATATCACTTAATACAAAACTCCATCAAATTGTCAAAAATATATTGCATTTACCGCACCAGCGGGTCCCAAGTTCATAATACTCTTCAAAATTAACGTGGAATAACTTGTATCAAGAAAATGATTTGGAAACTATATTTACTTATAAAAATGTATAGAAAATCAAAATATGGAAGAAAGGTACAAAATTATAGACGAGGAAACAAAATAATGTCCAGAAAATATATAAAAATTTTCCGGTTCTCACACTCATTCTTTCGGGGCGTCACAAACTCCCCTCCTTAAAACAATGTCGTCCTCGACATTCCATCTTGTACCAATCAAGTCGAGACATCCTGCAAGAATCACTAATATTTCAAACCAAACCCACAGTCCGGCATCCTAAACATCAAGTCTAGGTTACACTACAGAGATCGAAAGCCTAAACTCTGATACCACCTGTGACGCCCCAGCTTCTCCCAAGGGCGAACCCTAGGGTTCGGCGCGTCGCCTGCCCAACTCTCGTCGGGATTCACTCACTACAAACCTCAAACAAAATGCAAAATAAATCTCAAATTTTACGTCAAATTCTCCAAGAATTACATATCGTAAGCGAAGCGCCCACGCTTCCGCTGCGCCACTCTGATCCTTGATACCAGCTATTATACAGGAGGAATTCCAAATCTAAACTGTACAAAATATAGGCCATCCAGTCACGTGAATAAGTACTACAACCACTTCCTTTGCCTCGAGTCCTGTGGAGGGGAATAAAACAGTTTTGGGGTGAGTTAGAAGCTCAGTGAGTAACCAATAAAAGTAGTAAGAAAACATATTTCACAATAATGCATTTCGATGATGTCATGATTCAGTCATCAAATATCCGTTTATTGCTCTCGTGAGCCAGTGAAATCGTTGCACTTAAACACCCAACGCTCAAATAGATCCTTTAACGTTTAACAATGAGAGGGAGCAACGTTGGTGTTCCAGATAATGTCATGAACTCATTGAAGTGGTGGAGACGTTGGTGTCCAGCACACGAATTCCAAACACTCATTTGAGCCAAAACATGGCATGGACCACATGCAAACACTCATGATATGAAATCGAGTAAATAATGCAAGAAAACGTTCAAAAGTAACTTTGGAAACAGTTTAGGGTCACTCACCTCCACGGCTCAGAAACCATCCATCATATATCATTGCCTTGCCCAAATCCAAACCCTTCAACTCAAACTCAAAACAATCAAATGCTTTCAAAGATCGGACAGCATATCCCCTTAAGTTCCTTACTTTTCCATCCTACAAGCAACATCATTTCATCTCAAATCAACCACATACACATCATACACTATCAAATACACCTTTCGGCACAATATCCATAACTGAAGCTACACTTACCGGATTGAAACGAATCTTATGGCGTTTCGAAGCCAAGACATAAACCTACATTTATTATGAAGACCTCCAAAGCCAAATCATGCATTTTCAGGGGTCAAAAATGGAAAACTACATGAAAACAGAAATCTGGGCGCGGAACAGGGTTCATGGGCAGTCAAGGGTATTTCAGTCATTTCACATGTTACAGTGCTCGGATCTAGCTGAAATTTTGTAGGAAACTAGTTAACACCATTTGCTACAACTTTCATGTTTTAACCTAAGTCTTATTCTGCCTCTAACATGCTCGAATAAATCCGGTCAGAACAGGGCAGATTCAAAATCCTAACCTGGAATTTCCGCATAAAACCGAAATCTTCCGCAAACAACTTCAACTAACATATACAAGCTTCATTTTACACCATTACCAACCATCATATCATGATTAAACCATGATAATCATATAAAATCAGAAAAATCTCCATAAAATCAGAAATTTAGCTAACTTCACTCTAATCCATAAAATCTTCCATAAAATCACATATCTAACCACCACAAGTCATGAATTCACCATTATTGGAAACAAACAATGAATCTTTACACACCGTACCTTGATAACTCACAAAAGGTAGTAGCTTAGTGGTTCCTTCTCCAAAATAACTCCACCAAGACCTTGGAATCTCCTTAGTAACCAACTTTTATGGAGTGATTTGCAATTCCATCGGTTAAAACTCAAGATTGAAGTAAGAAAGTGGAGTGAAAGATGAAGGTTTTTCTCTCTCTCTTGCTCTCTAAGTTTCAGCCATGAGAAGGAAGAAATGGCTTGATTTTTGGTCAAATTTTGGTTTTAGTAAAGTTAAGGTAAGATGGTCAAAAGTCCAACTTTGAATAAGAAGGTGGCACATGTCACCTTTTGGTTTAAAACTTATCTTTTTGTCTCTCCAATACTAATCCATATACGTAACATCTAATTATCTCTTAGCACCTTGTAAAATAATATCACTTAATACAAAACTCCATCAAATTGTCAAAAATATATTGCATTTACCGCACCAGCGGGTCCCAAGTTCATAATACTCTTCAAAATTAACGTGGAATAACTTGTATCAAGAAAATGATTTGGAAACTATATTTACTTATAAAAATGTATAGAAAATCAAAATATGGAAGAAAGGTACAAAATTATAGACGAGGAAACAAAATAATGTCCAGAAAATATATAAAAATTTTCCGGTTCTCACACTCATTCTTTCGGGGCGTCACAAACTCCCCTCCTTAAAACAATGTCGTCCTCGACATTCCATCTTGTACCAATCAAGTCGAGACATCCTGCAAGAATCACTAATATTTCAAACCAAACCCACAGTCCGGCATCCTAAACATCAAGTCTAGGATACACTACAGAGATCGAAAGCCTAAACTCTGATACCACCTGTGACGCCCCAGCTTCTCCCAAGGGCGAACCCTAGGGTTCGGCGCGTCGCCTGCCCAACTCTCGTCGGGATTCACTCACTACAAACCTCAAACAAAATGCAAAATAAATCTCAAATTTTACGTCAAATTCTCCAAGAATTACATATCGTAAGCGAAGCGCCCACGCTTCCGCTGCGCCACTCTGATCCTTGATACCAGCTATTATACAGGAGGAATTCCAAATCTAAACTGTACAAAATATAGGCCATCCAGTCACGTGAATAAGTACTACAACCACTTCCTTTGCCTCGAGTCCTGTGGAGGGGAATAAAACAGTTTTGGGGTGAGTTAGAAGCTCAGTGAGTAACCAATAAAAGTAGTAAGAAAACATATTTCACAATAATGCATTTCGATGATGTCATGATTCAGTCATCAAATATCCGTTTATTGCTCTCGTGAGCCAGTGAAATCGTTGCACTTAAACACCCAACGCTCAAATAGATCCTTTAACGTTTAACAATGAGAGGGAGCAACGTTGGTGTTCCAGATAATGTCATGAACTCATTGAAGTGGTGGAGACGTTGGTGTCCAGCACACGAATTCCAAACACTCATTTGAGCCAAAACATGGCATGGACCACATGCAAACACTCATGATATGAAATCGAGTAAATAATGCAAGAAAACGTTCAAAAGTAACTTTGGAAACAGTTTAGGGTCACTCACCTCCACGGCTCAGAAACCATCCATCATATATCATTGCCTTGCCCAAATCCAAACCCTTCAACTCAAACTCAAAACAATCAAATGCTTTCAAAGATCGGACAGCATATCCCCTTAAGTTCCTTACTTTTCCATCCTACAAGCAACATCATTTCATCTCAAATCAACCACATACACATCATACACTATCAAATACACCTTTCGGCACAATATCCATAACTGAAGCTACACTTACCGGATTGAAACGAATCTTATGGCGTTTCGAAGCCAAGACATAAACCTACATTTATTATGAAGACCTCCAAAGCCAAATCATGCATTTTCAGGGGTCAAAAATGGAAAACTACATGAAAACAGAAATCTGGGCGCGGAACAGGGTTCATGGGCAGTCAAGGGTATTTCAGTCATTTCACATGTTACAGTGCTCGGATCTAGCTGAAATTTTGTAGGAAACTAGTTAACACCATTTGCTACAACTTTCATGTTTTAACCTAAGTCTTATTCTGCCTCTAACATGCTCGAATAAATCCGGTCAGAACAGGGCAGATTCAAAATCCTAACCTGGAATTTCCGCATAAAACCGAAATCTTCCGCAAACAACTTCAACTAACATATACAAGCTTCATTTTACACCATTACCAACCATCATATCATGATTAAACCATGATAATCATATAAAATCAGAAAAATCTCCATAAAATCAGAAATTTAGCTAACTTCACTCTAATCCATAAAATCTTCCATAAAATCACATATCTAACCACCACAAGTCATGAATTCACCATTATTGGAAACAAACAATGAATCTTTACACACCGTACCTTGATAACTCACAAAAGGTAGTAGCTTAGTGGTTCCTTCTCCAAAATAACTCCACCAAGACCTTGGAATCTCCTTAGTAACCAACTTTTATGGAGTGATTTGCAATTCCATCGGTTAAAACTCAAGATTGAAGTAAGAAAGTGGAGTGAAAGATGAAGGTTTTTCTCTCTCTCTTGCTCTCTAAGTTTCAGCCATGAGAAGGAAGAAATGGCTTGATTTTTGGTCAAATTTTGGTTTTAGTAAAGTTAAGGTAAGATGGTCAAAAGTCCAACTTTGAATAAGAAGGTGGCACATGTCACCTTTTGGTTTAAAACTTATCTTTTTGTCTCTCCAATACTAATCCATATACGTAACATCTAATTATCTCTTAGCACCTTGTAAAATAATATCACTTAATACAAAACTCCATCAAATTGTCAAAAATATATTGCATTTACCGCACCAGCGGGTCCCAAGTTCATAATACTCTTCAAAATTAACGTGGAATAACTTGTATCAAGAAAATGATTTGGAAACTATATTTACTTATAAAAATGTATAGAAAATCAAAATATGGAAGAAAGGTACAAAATTATAGACGAGGAAACAAAATAATGTCCAGAAAATATATAAAAATTTTCCGGTTCTCACACTCATTCTTTCGGGGCGTCACAAACTCCCCTCCTTAAAACAATGTCGTCCTCGACATTCCATCTTGTACCAATCAAGTCGAGACATCCTGCAAGAATCACTAATATTTCAAACCAAACCCACAGTCCGGCATCCTAAACATCAAGTCTAGGTTACACTACAGAGATCGAAAGCCTAAACTCTGATACCACCTGTGACGCCCCAGCTTCTCCCAAGGGCGAACCCTAGGGTTCGGCGCGTCGCCTGCCCAACTCTCGTCGGGATTCACTCACTACAAACCTCAAACAAAATGCAAAATAAATCTCAAATTTTACGTCAAATTCTCCAAGAATTACATATCGTAAGCGAAGCGCCCACGCTTCCGCTGCGCCACTCTGATCCTTGATACCAGCTATTATACAGGAGGAATTCCAAATCTAAACTGTACAAAATATAGGCCATCCAGTCACGTGAATAAGTACTACAACCACTTCCTTTGCCTCGAGTCCTGTGGAGGGGAATAAAACAGTTTTGGGGTGAGTTAGAAGCTCAGTGAGTAACCAATAAAAGTAGTAAGAAAACATATTTCACAATAATGCATTTCGATGATGTCATGATTCAGTCATCAAATATCCGTTTATTGCTCTCGTGAGCCAGTGAAATCGTTGCACTTAAACACCCAACGCTCAAATAGATCCTTTAACGTTTAACAATGAGAGGGAGCAACGTTGGTGTTCCAGATAATGTCATGAACTCATTGAAGTGGTGGAGACGTTGGTGTCCGGCACACGAATTCCAAACACTCATTTGAGCCAAAACATGGCATGGACCACATGCAAACACTCATGATATGAAATCGAGTAAATAATGCAAGAAAACGTTCAAAAGTAACTTTGGAAACAGTTTAGGGTCACTCACCTCCACGGCTCAGAAACCATCCATCATATATCATTGCCTTGCCCAAATCCAAACCCTTCAACTCAAACTCAAAACAATCAAATGCTTTCAAAGATCGGGCAGCATATCCCCTTAAGTTCCTTACTTTTCCATCCTACAAGCAACATCATTTCATCTCAAATCAACCACATACACATCATACACTATCAAATACACCTTTCGGCACAATATCCATAACTGAAGCTACACTTACCGGATTGAAACGAATCTTATGGCGTTTCGAAGCCAAGACATAAACCTACATTTATTATGAAGACCTCCAAAGCCAAATCATGCATTTTCAGGGGTCAAAAATGGAAAACTACATGAAAACAGAAATCTGGGCGCGGAACAGGGTTCATGGGCAGTTAAGGGTATTTCAGTCATTTCACATGTTACAGTGCTCGGATCTAGCTGAAATTTTGTAGGAAACTAGTTAACACCATTTGCTACAGCTTTCATGTTTTAACCTAAGTCTTATTCTGCCTCTAACATGCTCGAATAAATCCGGTCAGAACAGGGCAGATTCAAAATCCTAACCTGGAATTTCCGCATAAAACCGAAATCTTCCGCAAACAACTTCAACTAACATATACAAGCTTCATTTTACACCATTACCAACCATCATATCATGATTAAACCATGATAATCATATAAAATCAGAAAAATCTCCATAAAATCAGAAATTTTGCTAACTTCACTCTAATCCATAAAATCTTCCATAAAATCACATATCTAACCACCACAAGTCATGAATTCACCATTATTGGAAACAAACAATGAATCTTTACACACCGTACCTTGATAACTCACAAAAGGTAGTAGCTTAGTGGTTCCTTCTCCAAAATAACTCCACCAAGACCTTGGAATCTCCTTAGTAACCAACTTTTATGGAGTGATTTGCAATTCCATCGGTTAAAACTCAAGATTGAAGTAAGAAAGTGGAGTGAAAGATGAAGGTTTTTCTCTCTCTCTTGCTCTCTAAGTTTCAGCCATGAGAAGGAAGAAATGGCTTGATTTTTGATCAAATTTTGGTTTTAGTAAAGTTAAGGTAAGATGGTCAAAAGTCCAACTTTGAATAAGAAGGTGGCACATGTCACCTTTTGATTTAAAACTTATCTTTTTGTCTCTCCAATACTAATCCATATACGTAACATCTAATTATCTCTTAGCACCTTGTAAAATAATATCACATAATACAAAACTCCATCAAATTGTCAAAAATATATTGCATTTACCGCACCAGCGGGTCCCAAGTTCATAATACTCTTCAAAATTAACGTGGAATAACTTGTATCAAGAAAATGATTTGGAAACTATATTTACTTATAAAAATGTATAGAAAATCAAAATATGGAAGAAAGGTACAAAATTATAGACGAGGAAACAAAATAATGTCCAGAAAATATATAAAAATTTTCCGGTTCTCACACTCATTCTTTCGGGGCGTCACAAACTCCCCTCCTTAAAACAATGTCGTCCTCGACATTCCATCTTGTACCAATCAAGTCGAGACATCCTGCAAGAATCACTAATATTTCAAACCAAACCCACAGTCCGGCATCCTAAACATCAAGTCTAGGTTACACTACAGAGATCGAAAGCCTAAACTCTGATACCACCTGTGACGCCCCAGCTTCTCCCAAGGGCGAACCCTAGGGTTCGGCGCGTCGCCTGCCCAACTCTCGTCGGGATTCACTCACTACAAACCTCAAACAAAATGCAAAATAAATCTCAAATTTTACGTCAAATTCTCCAAGAATTACATATCGTAAGCGAAGCGCCCACGCTTCCGCTGCGCCACTCTGATCCTTGATACCAGCTATTATACAGGAGGAATTCCAAATCTAAACTGTACAAAATATAGGCCATCCAGTCACGTGAATAAGTACTACAACCACTTCCTTTGCCTCGAGTCCTGTGGAGGGGAATAAAACAGTTTTGGGGTGAGTTAGAAGCTCAGTGAGTAACCAATAAAAGTAGTAAGAAAACATATTTCACAATAATGCATTTCGATGATGTCATGATTCAGTCATCAAATATCCGTTTATTGCTCTCGTGAGCCAGTGAAATCGTTGCACTTAAACACCCAACGCTCAAATAGATCCTTTAACGTTTAACAATGAGAGGGAGCAACGTTGGTGTTCCAGATAATGTCATGAACTCATTGAAGTGGTGGAGACGTTGGTGTCCGGCACACGAATTCCAAACACTCATTTGAGCCAAAACATGGCATGGACCACATGCAAACACTCATGATATGAAATCGAGTAAATAATGCAAGAAAACGTTCAAAAGTAACTTTGGAAACAGTTTAGGGTCACTCACCTCCACGGCTCAGAAACCATCCATCATATATCATTGCCTTGCCCAAATCCAAACCCTTCAACTCAAACTCAAAACAATCAAATGCTTTCAAAGATCGGACAGCATATCCCCTTAAGTTCCTTACTTTTCCATCCTACAAGCAACATCATTTCATCTCAAATCAACCACATACACATCATACACTATCAAATACACCTTTCGGCACAATATCCATAACTGAAGCTACACTTACCGGATTGAAACGAATCTTATGGCGTTTCGAAGCCAAGACATAAACCTACATTTATTATGAAGACCTCCAAAGCCAAATCATGCATTTTCAGGGGTCAAAAATGGAAAACTACATGAAAACAGAAATCTGGGCGCGGAACAGGGTTCATGGGCAGTTAAGGGTATTTCAGTCATTTCACATGTTACAGTGCTCGGATCTAGCTGAAATTTTGTAGGAAACTAGTTAACACCATTTGCTACAGCTTTCATGTTTTAACCTAAGTCTTATTCTGCCTCTAACATGCTCGAATAAATCCGGTCAGAACAGGGCAGATTCAAAATCCTAACCTGGAATTTCCGCATAAAACCGAAATCTTCCGCAAACAACTTCAACTAACATATACAAGCTTCATTTTACACCATTACCAACCATCATATCATGATTAAACCATGATAATCATATAAAATCAGAAAAATCTCCATAAAATCAGAAATTTTGCTAACTTCACTCTAATCCATAAAATCTTCCATAAAATCACATATCTAACCACCACAAGTCATGAATTCACCATTATTGGAAACAAACAATGAATCTTTACACACCGTACCTTGATAACTCACAAAAGGTAGTAGCTTAGTGGTTCCTTCTCCAAAATAACTCCACCAAGACCTTGGAATCTCCTTAGTAACCAACTTTTATGGAGTGATTTGCAATTCCATCGGTTAAAACTCAAGATTGAAGTAAGAAAGTGGAGTGAAAGATGAAGGTTTTTCTCTCTCTCTTGCTCTCTAAGTTTCAGCCATGAGAAGGAAGAAATGGCTTGATTTTTGATCAAATTTTGGTTTTAGTAAAGTTAAGGTAAGATGGTCAAAAGTCCAACTTTGAATAAGAAGGTGGCACATGTCACCTTTTGATTTAAAACTTATCTTTTTGTCTCTCCAATACTAATCCATATACGTAACATCTAATTATCTCTTAGCACCTTGTAAAATAATATCACATAATACAAAACTCCATCAAATTGTCAAAAATATATTGCATTTACCGCACCAGCGGGTCCCAAGTTCATAATACTCTTCAAAATTAACGTGGAATAACTTGTATCAAGAAAATGATTTGGAAACTATATTTACTTATAAAAATGTATAGAAAATCAAAATATGGAAGAAAGGTACAAAATTATAGACGAGGAAACAAAATAATGTCCAGAAAATATATAAAAATTTTCCGGTTCTCACACTCATTCTTTCGGGGCGTCACAAACTCCCCTCCTTAAAACAATGTCGTCCTCGACATTCCATCTTGTACCAATCAAGTCGAGACATCCTGCAAGAATCACTAATATTTCAAACCAAACCCACAGTCCGGCATCCTAAACATCAAGTCTAGGTTACACTACAGAGATCGAAAGCCTAAACTCTGATACCACCTGTGACGCCCCAGCTTCTCCCAAGGGCGAACCCTAGGGTTCGGCGCGTCGCCTGCCCAACTCTCGTCGGGATTCACTCACTACAAACCTCAAACAAAATGCAAAATAAATCTCAAATTTTACGTCAAATTCTCCAAGAATTACATATCGTAAGCGAAGCGCCCACGCTTCCGCTGCGCCACTCTGATCCTTGATACCAGCTATTATACAGGAGGAATTCCAAATCTAAACTGTACAAAATATAGGCCATCCAGTCACGTGAATAAGTACTACAACCACTTCCTTTGCCTCGAGTCCTGTGGAGGGGAATAAAACAGTTTTGGGGTGAGTTAGAAGCTCAGTGAGTAACCAATAAAAGTAGTAAGAAAACATATTTCACAATAATGCATTTCGATGATGTCATGATTCAGTCATCAAATATCCGTTTATTGCTCTCGTGAGCCAGTGAAATCGTTGCACTTAAACACCCAACGCTCAAATAGATCCTTTAACGTTTAACAATGAGAGGGAGCAACGTTGGTGTTCCAGATAATGTCATGAACTCATTGAAGTGGTGGAGACGTTGGTGTCCGGCACACGAATTCCAAACACTCATTTGAGCCAAAACATGGCATGGACCACATGCAAACACTCATGATATGAAATCGAGTAAATAATGCAAGAAAACGTTCAAAAGTAACTTTGGAAACAGTTTAGGGTCACTCACCTCCACGGCTCAGAAACCATCCATCATATATCATTGCCTTGCCCAAATCCAAACCCTTCAACTCAAACTCAAAACAATCAAATGCTTTCAAAGATCGGACAGCATATCCCCTTAAGTTCCTTACTTTTCCATCCTACAAGCAACATCATTTCATCTCAAATCAACCACATACACATCATACACTATCAAATACACCTTTCGGCACAATATCCATAACTGAAGCTACACTTACCGGATTGAAACGAATCTTATGGCGTTTCGAAGCCAAGACATAAACCTACATTTATTATGAAGACCTCCAAAGCCAAATCATGCATTTTCAGGGGTCAAAAATGGAAAACTACATGAAAACAGAAATCTGGGCGCGGAACAGGGTTCATGGGCAGTCAAGGGTATTTCAGTCATTTCACATGTTACAGTGCTCGGATCTAGCTGAAATTTTGTAGGAAACTAGTTAACACCATTTGCTACAACTTTCATGTTTTAACCTAAGTCTTATTCTGCCTCTAACATGCTCGAATAAATCCGGTCAGAACAGGGCAGATTCAAAATCCTAACCTGGAATTTCCGCATAAAACCGAAATCTTCCGCAAACAACTTCAACTAACATATACAAGCTTCATTTTACACCATTACCAACCATCATATCATGATTAAACCATGATAATCATATAAAATCAGAAAAATCTCCATAAAATCAGAAATTTTGCTAACTTCACTCTAATCCATAAAATCTTCCATAAAATCACATATCTAACCACCACAAGTCATGAATTCACCATTATTGGAAACAAACAATGAATCTTTACACACCGTACCTTGATAACTCACAAAAGGTAGTAGCTTAGTGGTTCCTTCTCCAAAATAACTCCACCAAGACCTTGGAATCTCCTTAGTAACCAACTTTTATGGAGTGATTTGCAATTCCATCGGTTAAAACTCAAGATTGAAGTAAGAAAGTGGAGTGAAAGATGAAGGTTTTTCTCTCTCTCTTGCTCTCTAAGTTTCAGCCATGAGAAGGAAGAAATGGCTTGATTTTTGATCAAATTTTGGTTTTAGTAAAGTTAAGGTAAGATGGTCAAAAGTCCAACTTTGAATAAGAAGGTGGCACATGTCACCTTTTGGTTTAAAACTTATCTTTTTGTCTCTCCAATACTAATCCATATACGTAACATCTAATTATCTCTTAGCACCTTGTAAAATAATATCACTTAATACAAAACTCCATCAAATTGTCAAAAATATATTGCATTTACCGCACCAGCGGGTCCCAAGTTCATAATACTCTTCAAAATTAACGTGGAATAACTTGTATCAAGAAAATGATTTGGAAACTATATTTACTTATAAAAATGTATAGAAAATCAAAATATGGAAGAAAGGTACAAAATTATAGACGAGGAAACAAAATAATGTCCAGAAAATATATAAAAATTTTCCGGTTCTCACACTCATTCTTTCGGGGCGTCACAAACTCCCCTCCTTAAAACAATGTCGTCCTCGACATTCCATCTTGTACCAATCAAGTCGAGACATCCTGCAAGAATCACTAATATTTCAAACCAAACCCACAGTCCGGCATCCTAAACATCAAGTCTAGGATACACTACAGAGATCGAAAGCCTAAACTCTGATACCACCTGTGACGCCCCAGCTTCTCCCAAGGGCGAACCCTAGGGTTCGGCGCGTCGCCTGCCCAACTCTCGTCGGGATTCACTCACTACAAACCTCAAACAAAATGCAAAATAAATCTCAAATTTTACGTCAAATTCTCCAAGAATTACATATCGTAAGCGAAGCGCCCACGCTTCCGCTGCGCCACTCTGATCCTTGATACCAGCTATTATACAGGAGGAATTCCAAATCTAAACTGTACAAAATATAGGCCATCCAGTCACGTGAATAAGTACTACAAGCACTTCCTTTGCCTCGAGTCCTGTGGAGGGGAATAAAACAGTTTTGGGGTGAGTTAGAAGCTCAGTGAGTAACCAATAAAAGTAGTAAGAAAACATATTTCACAATAATGCATTTCGATGATGTCATGATTCAGTCATCAAATATCCGTTTATTGCTCTCGTGAGCCAGTGAAATCGTTGCACTTAAACACCCAACGCTCAAATAGATCCTTTAACGTTTAACAATGAGAGGGAGCAACGTTGGTGTTCCAGATAATGTCATGAACTCATTGAAGTGGTGGAGACGTTGGTGTCCAGCACACGAATTCCAAACACTCATTTGAGCCAAAACATGGCATGGACCACATGCAAACACTCATGATATGAAATCGAGTAAATAATGCAAGAAAACGTTCAAAAGTAACTTTGGAAACAGTTTAGGGTCACTCACCTCCACGGCTCAGAAACCATCCATCATATATCATTGCCTTGCCCAAATCCAAACCCTTCAACTCAAACTCAAAACAATCAAATGCTTTCAAAGATCGGACAGCATATCCCCTTAAGTTCCTTACTTTTCCATCCTACAAGCAACATCATTTCATCTCAAATCAACCACATACACATCATACACTATCAAATACACCTTTCGGCACAATATCCATAACTGAAGCTACACTTATCGGATTGAAACGAATCTTATGGCGTTTCGAAGCCAAGACATAAACCTACATTTATTATGAAGACCTCCAAAGCCAAATCATGCATTTTCAGGGGTCAAAAATGGAAAACTACATGAAAACAGAAATCTGGGCGCGGAACAGGGTTCATGGGCAGTCAAGGGTATTTCAGTCATTTCACATGTTACAGTGCTCGGATCTAGCTGAAATTTTGTAGGAAACTAGTTAACACCATTTGCTACAACTTTCATGTTTTAACCTAAGTCTTATTCTGCCTCTAACATGCTCGAATAAATCCGGTCAGAACAGGGCAGATTCAAAATCCTAACCTGGAATTTCCGCATAAAACCGAAATCTTCCGCAAACAACTTCAACTAACATATACAAGCTTCATTTTACACCATTACCAACCATCATATCATGATTAAACCATGATAATCATATAAAATCAGAAAAATCTCCATAAAATCAGAAATTTTGCTAACTTCACTCTAATCCATAAAATCTTCCATAAAATCACATATCTAACCACCACAAGTCATGAATTCACCATTATTGGAAACAAACAATGAATCTTTACACACCGTACCTTGATAACTCACAAAAGGTAGTAGCTTAGTGGTTCCTTCTCCAAAATAACTCCACCAAGACCTTGGAATCTCCTTAGTAACCAACTTTTATGGAGTGATTTGCAATTCCATCGGTTAAAACTCAAGATTGAAGTAAGAAAGTGGAGTGAAAGATGAAGGTTTTTCTCTCTCTCTTGCTCTCTAAGTTTCAGCCATGAGAAGGAAGAAATGGCTTGATTTTTGGTCAAATTTTGGTTTTAGTAAAGTTAAGGTAAGATGGTCAAAAGTCCAACTTTGAATAAGAAGGTGGCACATGTCACCTTTTGGTTTAAAACTTATCTTTTTGTCTCTCCAATACTAATCCATATACGTAACATCTAATTATCTCTTAGCACCTTGTAAAATAATATCACTTAATACAAAACTCCATCAAATTGTCAAAAATATATTGCATTTACCGCACCAGCGGGTCCCAAGTTCATAATACTCTTCAAAATTAACGTGGAATAACTTGTATCAAGAAAATGATTTGGAAACTATATTTACTTATAAAAATGTATAGAAAATCAAAATATGGAAGAAAGGTACAAAATTATAGACGAGGAAACAAAATAATGTCCAGAAAATATATAAAAATTTTCCGGTTCTCACACTCATTCTTTCGGGGCGTCACAAACTCCCCTCCTTAAAACAATGTCGTCCTCGACATTCCATCTTGTACCAATCAAGTCGAGACATCCTGCAAGAATCACTAATATTTCAAACCAAACCCACAGTCCGGCATCCTAAACATCAAGTCTAGGATACACTACAGAGATCGAAAGCCTAAACTCTGATACCACCTGTGACGCCCCAGCTTCTCCCAAGGGCGAACCCTAGGGTTCGGCGCGTCGCCTGCCCAACTCTCGTCGGGATTCACTCACTACAAACCTCAAACAAAATGCAAAATAAATCTCAAATTTTACGTCAAATTCTCCAAGAATTACATATCGTAAGCGAAGCGCCCACGCTTCCGCTGCGCCACTCTGATCCTTGATACCAGCTATTATACAGGAGGAATTCCAAATCTAAACTGTACAAAATATAGGCCATCCAGTCACGTGAATAAGTACTACAAGCACTTCCTTTGCCTCGAGTCCTGTGGAGGGGAATAAAACAGTTTTGGGGTGAGTTAGAAGCTCAGTGAGTAACCAATAAAAGTAGTAAGAAAACATATTTCACAATAATGCATTTCGATGATGTCATGATTCAGTCATCAAATATCCGTTTATTGCTCTCGTGAGCCAGTGAAATCGTTGCACTTAAACACCCAACGCTCAAATAGATCCTTTAACGTTTAACAATAAGAGGGAGCAACGTTGGTGTTCCAGATAATGTCATGAACTCATTGAAGTGGTGGAGACGTTGGTGTCCAGCACACGAATTCCAAACACTCATTTGAGCCAAAACATGGCATGGACCACATGCAAACACTCATGATATGAAATCGAGTAAATAATGCAAGAAAACGTTCAAAAGTAACTTTGGAAACAGTTTAGGGTCACTCACCTCCACGGCTCAGAAACCATCCATCATATATCATTGCCTTGCCCAAATCCAAACCCTTCAACTCAAACTCAAAACAATCAAATGCTTTCAAAGATCGGACAGCATATCCCCTTAAGTTCCTTACTTTTCCATCCTACAAGCAACATCATTTCATCTCAAATCAACCACATACACATCATACACTATCAAATACACCTTTCGGCACAATATCCATAACTGAAGCTACACTTATCGGATTGAAACGAATCTTATGGCGTTTCGAAGCCAAGACATAAACCTACATTTATTATGAAGACCTCCAAAGCCAAATCATGCATTTTCAGGGGTCAAAAATGGAAAACTACATGAAAACAGAAATCTGGGCGCGGAACAGGGTTCATGGGCAGTCAAGGGTATTTCAGTCATTTCACATGTTACAGTGCTCGGATCTAGCTGAAATTTTGTAGGAAACTAGTTAACACCATTTGCTACAACTTTCATGTTTTAACCTAAGTCTTATTCTGCCTCTAACATGCTCGAATAAATCCGGTCAGAACAGGGCAGATTCAAAATCCTAACCTGGAATTTCCGCATAAAACCGAAATCTTCCGCAAACAACTTCAACTAACATATACAAGCTTCATTTTACACCATTACCAACCATCATATCATGATTAAACCATGATAATCATATAAAATCAGAAAAATCTCCATAAAATCAGAAATTTTGCTAACTTCACTCTAATCCATAAAATCTTCCATAAAATCACATATCTAACCACCACAAGTCATGAATTCACCATTATTGGAAACAAACAATGAATCTTTACACACCGTACCTTGATAACTCACAAAAGGTAGTAGCTTAGTGGTTCCTTCTCCAAAATAACTCCACCAAGACCTTGGAATCTCCTTAGTAACCAACTTTTATGGAGTGATTTGCAATTCCATCGGTTAAAACTCAAGATTGAAGTAAGAAAGTGGAGTGAAAGATGAAGGTTTTTCTCTCTCTCTTGCTCTCTAAGTTTCAGCCATGAGAAGGAAGAAATGGCTTGATTTTTGGTCAAATTTTGGTTTTAGTAAAGTTAAGGTAAGATGGTCAAAAGTCCAACTTTGAATAAGAAGGTGGCACATGTCACCTTTTGGTTTAAAACTTATCTTTTTGTCTCTCCAATACTAATCCATATACGTAACATCTAATTATCTCTTAGCACCTTGTAAAATAATATCACTTAATACAAAACTCCATCAAATTGTCAAAAATATATTGCATTTACCGCACCAGCGGGTCCCAAGTTCATAATACTCTTCAAAATTAACGTGGAATAACTTGTATCAAGAAAATGATTTGGAAACTATATTTACTTATAAAAATGTATAGAAAATCAAAATATGGAAGAAAGGTACAAAATTATAGACGAGGAAACAAAATAATGTCTAGAAAATATATAAAAATTTTCCGGTTCTCACACTCATTCTTTCGGGGCGTCACAAACTCCCCTCCTTAAAACAATGTCGTCCTCGACATTCCATCTTGTACCAATCAAGTCGAGACATCCTGCAAGAATCACTAATATTTCAAACCAAACCCACAGTCCGGCATCCTAAACATCAAGTCTAGGATACACTACAGAGATCGAAAGCCTAAACTCTGATACCACCTGTGACGCCCCAGCTTCTCCCAAGGGCGAACCCTAGGGTTCGGCGCGTCGCCTGCCCAACTCTCGTCGGGATTCACTCACTACAAACCTCAAACAAAATGCAAAATAAATCTCAAATTTTACGTCAAATTCTCCAAGAATTACATATCGTAAGCGAAGCGCCCACGCTTCCGCTGCGCCACTCTGATCCTTGATACCAGCTATTATACAGGAGGAATTCCAAATCTAAACTGTACAAAATATAGGCCATCCAGTCACGTGAATAAGTACTACAAGCACTTCCTTTGCCTCGAGTCCTGTGGAGGGGAATAAAACAGTTTTGGGGTGAGTTAGAAGCTCAGTGAGTAACCAATAAAAGTAGTAAGAAAACATATTTCACAATAATGCATTTCGATGATGTCATGATTCAGTCATCAAATATCCGTTTATTGCTCTCGTGAGCCAGTGAAATCGTTGCACTTAAACACCCAACGCTCAAATAGATCCTTTAACGTTTAACAATGAGAGGGAGCAACGTTGGTGTTCCAGATAATGTCATGAACTCATTGAAGTGGTGGAGACGTTGGTGTCCAGCACACGAATTCCAAACACTCATTTGAGCCAAAACATGGCATGGACCACATGCAAACACTCATGATATGAAATCGAGTAAATAATGCAAGAAAACGTTCAAAAGTAACTTTGGAAACAGTTTAGGGTCACTCACCTCCACGGCTCAGAAACCATCCATCATATATCATTGCCTTGCCCAAATCCAAACCCTTCAACTCAAACTCAAAACAATCAAATGCTTTCAAAGATCGGACAGCATATCCCCTTAAGTTCCTTACTTTTCCATCCTACAAGCAACATCATTTCATCTCAAATCAACCACATACACATCATACACTATCAAATACACCTTTCGGCACAATATCCATAACTGAAGCTACACTTACCGGATTGAAACGAATCTTATGGCGTTTCGAAGCCAAGACATAAACCTACATTTATTATGAAGACCTCCAAAGCCAAATCATGCATTTTCAGGGGTCAAAAATGGAAAACTACATGAAAACAGAAATCTGGGCGCGGAACAGGGTTCATGGGCAGTCAAGGGTATTTCAGTCATTTCACATGTTACAGTGCTCGGATCTAGCTGAAATTTTGTAGGAAACTAGTTAACACCATTTGCTACAACTTTCATGTTTTAACCTAAGTCTTATTCTGCCTCTAACATGCTCGAATAAATCCGGTCAGAACAGGGCAGATTCAAAATCCTAACCTGGAATTTCCGCATAAAACCGAAATCTTCCGCAAACAACTTCAACTAACATATACAAGCTTCATTTTACACCATTACCAACCATCATATCATGATTAAACCATGATAATCATATAAAATCAGAAAAATCTCCATAAAATCAGAAATTTAGCTAACTTCACTCTAATCCATAAAATCTTCCATAAAATCACATATCTAACCACCACAAGTCATGAATTCACCATTATTGGAAACAAACAATGAATCTTTACACACCGTACCTTGATAACTCACAAAAGGTAGTAGCTTAGTGGTTCCTTCTCCAAAATAACTCCACCAAGACCTTGGAATCTCCTTAGTAACCAACTTTTATGGAGTGATTTGCAATTCCATCGGTTAAAACTCAAGATTGAAGTAAGAAAGTGGAGTGAAAGATGAAGGTTTTTCTCTCTCTCTTGCTCTCTAAGTTTCAGCCATGAGAAGGAAGAAATGGCTTGATTTTTGGTCAAATTTTGGTTTTAGTAAAGTTAAGGTAAGATGGTCAAAAGTCCAACTTTGAATAAGAAGGTGGCACATGTCACCTTTTGGTTTAAAACTTATCTTTTTGTCTCTCCAATACTAATCCATATACGTAACATCTAATTATCTCTTAGCACCTTGTAAAATAATATCACTTAATACAAAACTCCATCAAATTGTCAAAAATATATTGCATTTACCGCACCAGCGGGTCCCAAGTTCATAATACTCTTCAAAATTAACGTGGAATAACTTGTATCAAGAAAATGATTTGGAAACTATATTTACTTATAAAAATGTATAGAAAATCAAAATATGGAAGAAAGGTACAAAATTATAGACGAGGAAACAAAATAATGTCTAGAAAATATATAAAAATTTTCGGGTTCTCACACTCATTCTTTCGGGGCGTCACAAACTCCCCTCCTTAAAACAATGTCGTCCTCGACATTCCATCTTGTACCAATCAAGTCGAGACATCCTGCAAGAATCACTAATATTTCAAACCAAACCCACAGTCCGGCATCCTAAACATCAAGTCTAGGATACACTACAGAGATCGAAAGCCTAAACTCTGATACCACCTGTGACGCCCCAGCTTCTCCCAAGGGCGAACCCTAGGGTTCGGCGCGTCGCCTGCCCAACTCTCGTCGGGATTCACTCACTACAAACCTCAAACAAAATGCAAAATAAATCTCAAATTTTACGTCAAATTCTCCAAGAATTACATATCGTAAGCGAAGCGCCCACGCTTCCGCTGCGCCACTCTGATCCTTGATACCAGCTATTATACAGGAGGAATTCCAAATCTAAACTGTACAAAATATAGGCCATCCAGTCACGTGAATAAGTACTACAAGCACTTCCTTTGCCTCGAGTCCTGTGGAGGGGAATAAAACAGTTTTGGGGTGAGTTAGAAGCTCAGTGAGTAACCAATAAAAATAGTAAGAAAACATATTTCACAATAATGCATTTCGATGATGTCATGATTCAGTCATCCAATATCCGTTTATTGCTCTCGTGAGCCAGTGAAATCGTTGCACTTAAACACCCAACGCTCAAATAGATCCTTTAACGTTTAACAATAAGAGGGAGCAACGTTGGTGTTCCAGATAATGTCATGAACTCATTGAAGTGGTGGAGACGTTGGTGTCCAGCACACGAATTCCAAACACTCATTTGAGCCAAAACATGGCATGGACCACATGCAAACACTCATGATATGAAATCGAGTAAATAATGCAAGAAAACGTTCAAAAGTAACTTTGGAAACAGTTTAGGGTCACTCACCTCCACGGCTCAGAAACCATCCATCATATATCATTGCCTTGCCCAAATCCAAACCCTTCAACTCAAACTCAAAACAATCAAATGCTTTCAAAGATCGGACAGCATATCCCCTTAAATTCCTTACTTTTCCATCCTACAAGCAACATCATTTCATCTCAAATCAACCACATACACATCATACACTATCAAATACACCTTTCGGCACAATATCCATAACTGAAGCTACACTTATCGGATTGAAACGAATCTTATGGCGTTTCGAAGCCAAGACATAAACCTACATTTATTATGAAGACCTCCAAAGCCAAATCATGCATTTTCAGGGGTCAAAAATGGAAAACTACATGAAAACAGAAATCTGGGCGCGGAACAGGGTTCATGGGCAGTCAAGGGTATTTCAGTCATTTCACATGTTACAGTGCTCGGATCTAGCTGAAATTTTGTAGGAAACTAGTTAACACCATTTGCTACAACTTTCATGTTTTAACCTAAGTCTTATTCTGCCTCTAACATGCTCGAATAAATCCGGTCAGAACAGGGCAGATTCAAAATCCTAACCTGGAATTTCCGCATAAAACCGAAATCTTCCGCAAACAACTTCAACTAACATATACAAGCTTCATTTTACACCATTACCAACCATCATATCATGATTAAACCATGATAATCATATAAAATCAGAAAAATCTCCATAAAATCAGAAATTTAGCTAACTTCACTCTAATCCATAAAATCTTCCATAAAATCACATATCTAACCACCACAAGTCATGAATTCACCATTATTGGAAACAAACAATGAATCTTTACACACCGTACCTTGATAACTCACAAAAGGTAGTAGCTTAGTGGTTCCTTCTCCAAAATAACTCCACCAAGACCTTGGAATCTCCTTAGTAACCAACTTTTATGGAGTGATTTGCAATTCCATCGGTTAAAACTCAAGATTGAAGTAAGAAAGTGGAGTGAAAGATGAAGGTTTTTCTCTCTCTCTTGCTCTCTAAGTTTCAGCCATGAGAAGGAAGAAATGGCTTGATTTTTTGTCCAATTTTGGTTTTAGTAAAGTTAAGGTAAGATGGTCAAAAGTCCAACTTTGAATAAGAAGGTGGCACATGTCACCTTTTGGTTTAAAACTTATCTTTTTGTCTCTCCAATACTAATCCATATACGTAACATCTAATTATCTCTTAGCACCTTGTAAAATAATATCACTTAATACAAAACTCCATCAAATTGTCAAAAATATATTGCATTTACCGCACCAGCGGGTCCCAAGTTCATAATACTCTTCAAAATTAACGTGGAATAACTTGTATCAAGAAAATGATTTGGAAACTATATTTACTTATAAAAATGTATAGAAAATCAAAATATGGAAGAAAGGTACAAAATTATAGACGAGGAAACAAAATAATGTCTAGAAAATATATAAAAATTTTCCGGTTCTCACACTCATTCTTTCGGGGCGTCACAAACTCCCCTCCTTAAAACAATGTCGTCCTCGACATTCCATCTAGTACCAATCAAGTCGAGACATCCTGCAAGAATCACTAATATTTCAAACCAAACCCACAGTCCGGCATCCTAAACATCAAGTCTAGGATACACTACAGAGATCGAAAGCCTAAACTCTGATACCACCTGTGACGCCCCAGCTTCTCCCAAGGGCGAACCCTAGGGTTCGGCGCGTCGCCTGCCCAACTCTCGTCGGGATTCACTCACTACAAACCTCAAACAAAATGCAAAATAAATCTCAAATTTTACGTCAAATTCTCCAAGAATTACATATCGTAAGCGAAGCGCCCACGCTTCCGCTGCGCCACTCTGATCCTTGATACCAGCTATTATACATGAGGAATTCCAAATCTAAACTGTACAAAATATAGGCCATCCAGTCACGTGAATAAGTACTACAAGCACTTCCTTTGCCTCGAGTCCTGTGGAGGGGAATAAAACAGTTTTGGGGTGAGTTAGAAGCTCAGTGAGTAACCAATAAAAGTAGTAAGAAAACATATTTCACAATAATGCATTTCGATGATATCATGATTCAGTCATCCAATATCCGTTTATTGCTCTCGTGAGCCAGTGAAATCGTTGCACTTAAACATCCAACGCTCAAATAGATCCTTTAACGTTTAACAATAAGAGGGAGCAACGTTGGTGTTCCAGATAATGTCATGAACTCATTGAAGTGGTGGAGACGTTGGTGTCCAGCACACGAATTCCAAACACTCATTTGAGCCAAAACATGGCATGGACCACATGCAAACACTCATGATATGAAATCGAGTAAATAATGCAAGAAAACGTTCAAAAGTAACTTTGGAAACAGTTTAGGGTCACTCACCTCCACGGCTCAGAAACCATCCATCATATATCATTGCCTTGCCCAAATCCAAACCCTTCAACTCAAACTCAAAACAATCAAATGCTTTCAAAGATCGGACAGCATATCCCCTTAAGTTCCTTACTTTTCCATCCTACAAGCAACATCATTTCATCTCAAATCAACCACATACACATCATACACTATCAAATACACCTTTCGGCACAATATCCATAACTGAAGCTACACTTATCGGATTGAAACGAATCTTATGGCGTTTCGAAGCCAAGACATAAACCTACATTTATTATGAAGACCTCCAAAGCCAAATCATGCATTTTCAGGGGTCAAAAATGGAAAACTACATGAAAACAGAAATCTGGGCGCGGAACAGGGTTCATGGGCAGTCAAGGGTATTTCAGTCATTTCACATGTTACAGTGCTCGGATCTAGCTGAAATTTTGTAGGAAACTAGTTAACACCATTTGCTACAACTTTCATGTTTTAACCTAAGTCTTATTCTGCCTCTAACATGCTCGAATAAATCCGGTCAGAACAGGGCAGATTCAAAATACTAACCTGGAATTTCCGCATAAAACCGAAATCTTCCGCAAACAACTTCAACTAACATATACAAGCTTCATTTTACACCATTACCAACCATCATATCATGATTAAACCATGATAATCATATAAAATCAGAAAAATCTCCATAAAATCAGAAATTTAGCTAACTTCACTCTAATCCATAAAATCTTCCATAAAATCACATATCTAACCACCACAAGTCATGAATTCACCATTATTGGAAACAAACAATGAATCTTTACACACCGTACCTTGATAACTCACAAAAGGTAGTAGCTTAGTGGTTCATTCTCCAAAATAACTCCACCAAGACCTTGGAATCTCCTTAGTAACCAACTTTTATGGAGTGATTTGCAATTCCATCGGTTAAAACTCAAGATTGAAGTAAGAAAGTGGAGTGAAAGATGAAGGTTTTTCTCTCTCTCTTGCTCTCTAAGTTTCAGCCATGAGAAGGAAGAAATGGCTTGATTTTTTGTCCAATTTTGGTTTTAGTAAAGTTAAGGTAAGATGGTCAAAAGTCCAACTTTGAATAAGAAGGTGGCACATGTCACCTTTTGGTTTAAAACTTATCTTTTTGTCTCTCCAATACTAATCCATATACGTAACATCTAATTATCTCTTAGCACCTTGTAAAATAATATCACTTAATACAAAACTCCATCAAATTGTCAAAAATATATTGCATTTACCGCACCAGCGGGTCCCAAGTTCATAATACTCTTCAAAATTAACGTGGAATAACTTGTATCAAGAAAATGATTTGGAAACTATATTTACTTATAAAAATGTATAGAAAATCAAAATATGGAAGAAAGGTACAAAATTATAGACGAGGAAACAAAATAATGTCTAGAAAATATATAAAAATTTTCCGGTTCTCACACTCATTCTTTCGGGGCGTCACAAACTCCCCTCCTTAAAACAATGTCGTCCTCGACATTCCATCTAGTACCAATCAAGTCGAGACATCCTGCAAGAATCACTAATATTTCAAACCAAACCCACAGTCCGGCATCCTAAACATCAAGTCTAGGATACACTACAGAGATCGAAAGCCTAAACTCTGATACCACCTGTGACGCCCCAGCTTCTCCCAAGGGCGAACCCTAGGGTTCGGCGCGTCGCCTGCCCAACTCTCGTCGGGATTCACTCACTACAAACCTCAAACAAAATGCAAAATAAATCTCAAATTTTACGTCAAATTCTCCAAGAATTACATATCGTAAGCGAAGCGCCCACGCTTCCGCTGCGCCACTCTGATCCTTGATACCAGCTATTATACATGAGGAATTCCAAATCTAAACTGTACAAAATATAGGCCATCCAGTCACGTGAATAAGTACTACAAGCACTTCCTTTGCCTCGAGTCCTGTGGAGGGGAATAAAACAGTTTTGGGGTGAGTTAGAAGCTCAGTGAGTAACCAATAAAAGTAGTAAGAAAACATATTTCACAATAATGCATTTCGATGATATCATGATTCAGTCATCCAATATCCGTTTATTGCTCTCGTGAGCCAGTGAAATCGTTGCACTTAAACATCCAACGCTCAAATAGATCCTTTAACGTTTAACAATAAGAGGGAGCAACGTTGGTGTTCCAGATAATGTCATGAACTCATTGAAGTGGTGGAGACGTTGGTGTCCAGCACACGAATTCCAAACACTCATTTGAGCCAAAACATGGCATGGACCACATGCAAACACTCATGATATGAAATCGAGTAAATAATGCAAGAAAACGTTCAAAAGTAACTTTGGAAACAGTTTAGGGTCACTCACCTCCACGGCTCAGAAACCATCCATCATATATCATTGCCTTGCCCAAATCCAAACCCTTCAACTCAAACTCAAAACAATCAAATGCTTTCAAAGATCGGACAGCATATCCCCTTAAGTTCCTTACTTTTCCATCCTACAAGCAACATCATTTCATCTCAAATCAACCACATACACATCATACACTATCAAATACACCTTTCGGCACAATATCCATAACTGAAGCTACACTTATCGGATTGAAACGAATCTTATGGCGTTTCGAAGCCAAGACATAAACCTACATTTATTATGAAGACCTCCAAAGCCAAATCATGCATTTTCAGGGGTCAAAAATGGAAAACTACATGAAAACAGAAATCTGGGCGCGGAACAGGGTTCATGGGCAGTCAAGGGTATTTCAGTCATTTCACATGTTACAGTGCTCGGATCTAGCTGAAATTTTGTAGGAAACTAGTTAACACCATTTGCTACAACTTTCATGTTTTAACCTAAGTCTTATTCTGCCTCTAACATGCTCGAATAAATCCGGTCAGAACAGGGCAGATTCAAAATCCTAACCTGAAATTTCCGCATAAAACCGAAATCTTCCGCAAACAACTTCAACTAACATATACAAGCTTCATTTTACACCATTACCAACCATCATATCATGATTAAACCATGATAATCATATAAAATCAGAAAAATCTCCATAAAATCAGAAATTTTGCTAACTTCACTCTAATCCATAAAATCTTCCATAAAATCACATATCTAACCACCACAAGTCATGAATTCACCATTATTGGAAACAAACAATGAATCTTTACACACCGTACCTTGATAACTCACAAAAGGTAGTAGCTTAGTGGTTCCTTCTCCAAAATAACTCCACCAAGAACTTGGAATCTCCTTAGTAACCAACTTTTATGGAGTGATTTGCAATTCCATCGGTTAAAACTCAAGATTGAAGTAAGAAAGTGGAGTGAAAGATGAAGGTTTTTCTCTCTCTCTTGCTCTCTAAGTTTCAGCCATGAGAAGGAAGAAATGGCTTGATTTTTGGTCCAATTTTGGTTTTAGTAAAGTTAAGGTAAGATGGTCAAAAGTCCAACTTTGAATAAAAAGGTGGCACATGTCACCTTTTGGTTTAAAACTTATCTTTTTGTCTCTCCAATACTAATCCATATACGTAACATCTAATTATCTCTTAGCACCTTGTAAAATAATATCACTTAATACAAAACTCCATCAAATTGTCAAAAATATATTGCATTTACCGCACCAGCGGGTCCCAAGTTCATAATACTCTTCAAAATTAACGTGGAATAACTTGTATCAAGAAAATGATTTGGAAACTATATTTACTTATAAAAATGTATAGAAAATCAAAATATGGAAGAAAGGTACAAAATTATAGACGAGGAAACAAAATAATGTCTAGAAAATATATAAAAATTTTCCGGTTCTCACACTCATTCTTTCGGGGCGTCACAAACTCCCCTCCTTAAAACAATGTCGTCCTCGACATTCCATCTTGTACCAATCAAGTCGAGACATCCTGCAAGAATCACTAATATTTCAAACCAAACCCACAGTCCGGCATCCTAAACATCAAGTCTAAGATACACTACAGAGATCGAAAGCCTAAACTCTGATACCACCTGTGACGCCCCAGCTTCTCCCAAGGGCGAACCCTAGGGTTCGGCGCGTCGCCTGCCCAACTCTCGTCGGGATTCACTCACTACAAACCTCAAACAAAATGCAAAATAAATCTCAAATTTTACGTCAAATTCTCCAAGAATTACATATCGTAAGCGAAGCGCCCACGCTTCCGCTGCGCCACTCTGATCCTTGATACCAGCTATTATACAGGAGGAATTCCAAATCTAAACTGTACAAAATATAGGCCATCCAGTCACGTGAATAAGTACTACAAGCACTTCCTTTGCCTCGAGTCCTGTGGAGGGGAATAAAACAGTTTTGGGGTGAGTTAGAAGCTCAGTGAGTAACCAATAAAAGTAGTAAGAAAACATATTTCACAATAATGCATTTCGATGATGTCATGATTCAGTCATCCAATATCCGTTTATTGCTCTCGTGAGCCAGTGAAATCGTTGCACTTAAACACCCAACGCTCAAATAGATCCTTTAACGTTTAACAATAAGAGGGAGCAACGTTGGTGTTCCAGATAATGTCATGAACTCATTGAAGTGGTGGAGACGTTGGTGTCCAGCACACGAATTCCAAACACTCATTTGAGCCAAAACATGGCATGGACCACATGCAAACACTCATGATATGAAATCGAGTAAATAATGCAAGAAAACGTTCAAAAGTAACTTTGGAAACAGTTTAGGGTCACTCACCTCCACGGCTCAGAAACCATCCATCATATATCATTGCCTTGCCCAAATCCAAACCCTTCAACTCAAACTCAAAACAATCAAATGCTTTCAAAGATCGGACAGCATATCCCCTTAAGTTCCTTACTTTTCCATCCTACAAGCAACATCATTTCATCTCAAATCAACCACATACACATCATACACTATCAAATACACCTTTCGGCACAATATCCATAACTGAAGCTACACTTATCGGATTGAAACGAATCTTATGGCGTTTCGAAGCCAAGACATAAACCTACATTTATTATGAAGACCTCCAAAGCCAAATCATGCATTTTCAGGGGTCAAAAATGGAAAACTACAAGAAAACAGAAATCTGGGCGCGGAACAGGGTTCATGGGCAGTCAAGGGTATTTCAGTCATTTCACATGTTACAGTGCTCGGATCTAGCTGAAATTTTGTAGGAAACTAGTTAACACCATTTGCTACAACTTTCATGTTTTAACCTAAGTCTTATTCTGCCTCTAACATGCTCGAATAAATCCGGTCAGAACAGGGCAGATTCAAAATCCTAACCTGGAATTTCCGCATAAAACCGAAATCTTCCGCAAACAACTTCAACTAACATATACAAGCTTCATTTTACACCATTACCAACCATCATATCATGATTAAACCATGATAATCATATAAAATCAGAAAAATCTCCATAAAATCAGAAATTTTGCTAACTTCACTCTAATCCATAAAATCTTCCATAAAATCACATATCTAACCACCACAAGTCATGAATTCACCATTATTGGAAACAAACAATGAATCTTTACACACCGTACCTTGATAACTCACAAAAGGTAGTAGCTTAGTGGTTTCTTCTCCAAAATAACTCCACCAAGACCTTGGAATCTCCTTAGTAACCAACTTTTATGGAGTGATTTGCAATTCCATCGGTTAAAACTCAAGATTGAAGTAAGAAAGTGGAGTGAAAGATGAAGGTTTTTCTCTCTCTCTTGCTCTCTAAGTTTCAGCCATGAGAAGGAAGAAATGGCTTGATTTTTGGTCAAATTTTGGTTTTAGTAAAGTTAAGGTAAGATGGTCAAAAGTCCAACTTTGAATAAGAAGGTGGCACATGTCACCTTTTGGTTTAAAACTTATCTTTTTGTCTCTCCAATACTAATCCATATACGTAACATCTAATTATCTCTTAGCACCTTGTAAAATAATATCACTTAATACAAAACTCCATCAAATTGTCAAAAATATATTGCATTTACCGCACCAGCGGGTCCCAAGTTCATAATACTCTTCAAAATTAACGTGGAATAACTTGTATCAAGAAAATGATTTGGAAACTATATTTACTTATAAAAATGTATAGAAAATCAAAATATGGAAGAAAGGTACAAAATTATAGACGAGGAAACAAAATAATGTTTAGAAAATATATAAAAATTTTCCGGTTCTCACACTCATTCTTTCGGGGCGTCACAAACTCCCCTCCTTAAAACAATGTCGTCCTCGACATTCCATCTTGTACCAATCAAGTCGAGACATCCTGCAAGAATCACTAATATTTCAAACCAAACCCACAGTCCGGCATCCTAAACATCAAGTCTAGGATACACTACAGAGATCGAAAGCCTAAACTCTGATACCACCTGTGACGCCCCAGCTTCTCCCAAGGGCGAACCCTAGGGTTCGGCGCGTCGCCTGCCCAACTCTCGTCGGGATTCACTCACTACAAACCTCAAACAAAATGCAAAATAAATCTCAAATTTTACGTCAAATTCTCCAAGAATTACATATCGTAAGCGAAGCGCCCACGCTTCCGCTGCGCCACTCTGATCCTTGATACCAGCTATTATACAGGAGGAATTCCAAATCTAAACTGTACAAAATATAGGCCATCCAGTCACGTGAATAAGTACTACAAGCACTTCCTTTGCCTCGAGTCCTGTGGAGGGGAATAAAACAGTTTTGGGGTGAGTTAGAAGCTCAGTGAGTAACCAATAAAAGTAGTAAGAAAACATATTTCACAATAATGCATTTCGATGATGTCATGATTCAGTCATCAAATATCCGTTTATTGCTCTCGTGAGCCAGTGAAATCGTTGCACTTAAACACCCAACGCTCAAATAGATCCTTTAACGTTTAACAATAAGAGGGAGCAACGTTGGTGTTCCAGATAATGTCATGAACTCATTGAAGTGGTGGAGACGTTGGTGTCCAGCACACGAATTCCAAACACTCATTTGAGCCAAAACATGGCATGGACCACATGCAAACACTCATGATATGAAATCGAGTAAATAATGCAAGAAAACGTTCAAAAGTAACTTTGGAAACAGTTTAGGGTCACTCACCTCCACGGCTCAGAAACCATCCATCATATATCATTGCCTTGCCCAAATCCAAACCCTTCAACTCAAACTCAAAACAATCAAATGCTTTCAAAGATCGGACAGCATATCCCCTTAAGTTCCTTACTTTTCCATCCTACAAGCAACATCATTTCATCTCAAATCAACCACATACACATCATACACTATCAAATACACCTTTCGGCACAATATCCATAACTGAAGCTACACTTATCGGATTGAAACGAATCTTATGGCGTTTCGAAGCCAAGACATAAACCTACATTTATTATGAAGACCTCCAAAGCCAAATCATGCATTTTCAGGGGTCAAAAATGGAAAACTACAAGAAAACAGAAATCTGGGTGCGGAATAGGGTTCACAGGCAGTCAAGGGTATTTCAGTCATTTCACATGTTACAGTGCTCGGATCTAGCTGAAATTTTGTAGGAAACTAGTTAACACCATTTGCTACAACTTTCATGTTTTAACCTAAGTCTTATTCTGCCTCTAACATGCTCGAATAAATCCGGTCAGAACAGGGCAGATTCAAAATCCTAACCTGGAATTTCCGCATAAAACCGAAATCTTCCGCAAACAACTTCAACTAACATATACAAGCTTCATTTTACACCATTACCAACCATCATATCATGATTAAACCATGATAATCATATAAAATCAGAAAAATCTCCATAAAATCAGAAATTTTGCTAACTTCACTCTAATCCATAAAATCTTCCATAAAATCACATATCTAACCACCACAAGTCATGAATTCACCATTATTGGAAACAAACAATGAATCTTTACACACCGTACCTTGATAACTCACAAAAGGTAGTAGCTTAGTGGTTCCTTCTCCAAAATAACTCCACCAAGACCTTGGAATCTCCTTAGTAACCAACTTTTATGGAGTGATTTGCAATTCCATCGGTTAAAACTCAAGATTGAAGTAAGAAAGTGGAGTGAAAGATGAAGGTTTTTCTCTCTCTCTTGCTCTCTAAGTTTCAGCCATGAGAAGGAAGAAATGGCTTGATTTTTGGTCAAATTTTGGTTTTAGTAAAGTTATGGTAAGATGGTCAAAAGTCCAACTTTGAATAAGAAGGTGGCACATGTCACCTTTTGGTTTAAAACTTATCTTTTTGTCTCTCCAATACTAATCCATATACGTAACATCTAATTATCTCTTAGCACCTTGTAAAATAATATCACTTAATACAAAACTCCATCAAATTGTCAAAAATATATTGCATTTACCGCACCAGCGGATCCCAAGTTCATAATACTCTTCAAAATTAACGTGGAATAACTTGTATCAAGAAAATGATTTGGAAACTATATTTACTTATAAAAATGTATAGAAAATCAAAATATGGAAGAAAGGTACAAAATTATAGACGAGGAAACAAAATAATGTCTAGAAAATATATAAAAATTTTCCGGTTCTCACACTCATTCTTTCGGGGCGTCACAAACTCCCCTCCTTAAAACAATGTCGTCCTCGACATTCCATATTGTACCAATCAAGTCGAGACATCCTGCAAGAATCACTAATATTTCAAACCAAACCCACAGTCCGGCATCCTAAAATCAAGTCTAGGATACACTACAGAGATCGAAAGCCTAAACTCTGATACCACCTGTGACGCCCCAGCTTCTCCCAAGGGCGAACCCTAGGGTTCGGCGCGTCGCCTGCCCAACTCTTGTCGGGATTCACTCACTACAAACCTCAAACAAAATGCAAAATAAATCTCAAATTTTACGTCAAATTCTCCAAGAATTACATATCGTAAGCGAAGCGCCCACGCTTCCGCTGCGCCACTCTGATCCTTGATACCAGCTATTATACAGGAGGAATTCCAAATCTAAACTGTACAAAATATAGGCCATCCAGTCACGTGAATAAGTACTACAAGCACTTCCTTTGCCTCGAGTCCTGTGGAGGGGAATAAAAGAGTTTTGGGGTGAGTTAGAAGCTCAGTGAGTAACCAATAAAAGTAGTAAGAAAACATATTTCACAATAATGCATTTCGATGATGTCATGATTCAGTCATCAAATATCCGTTTATTGCTCTCGTGAGCCAGTGAAATCGTTGCACTTAAACACCCAACGCTCAAATAGATCCTTTAACGTTTAACAATAAGAGGGAGCAACGTTGGTGTTCCAGATAATGTCATGAACTCATTGAAGTGGTGGAGACGTTGGTGTCCAGCACACGAATTCCAAACACTCATTTGAGCCAAAACATGGCATGGACCACATGCAAACACTCATGATATGAAATCGAGTAAATAATGCAAGAAAACGTTCAAAAGTAACTTTGGAAACAGTTTAGGGTCACTCACCTCCACGGCTCAGAAACCATCCATCATATATCATTGCCTTGCCCAAATCCAAACCCTTCAACTCAAACTCAAAACAATCAAATGCTTTCAAAGATCGGACAGCATATCCCCTTAAGTTCCTTACTTTTCCATCCTACAAGCAACATCATTTCATCTCAAATCAACCACATACACATCATACACTATCAAATACACCTTTCGGCACAATATCCATAACTGAAGCTACACTTATCGGATTGAAACGAATCTTATGGCGTTTCGAAGCCAAGACATAAACCTACATTTATTATGAAGACCTCCAAAGCCAAATCATGCATTTTCAGGGGTCAAAAATGGAAAACTACATGAAAACAGAAATCTGGGCGCGGAACAGGGTTCATGGGCAGTCAAGGGTATTTCAGTCATTTCACATGTTACAGTGCTCGGATCTAGCTGAAATTTTGTAGGAAACTAGTTAACACCATTTGCTACAACTTTCATGTTTTAACCTAAGTCTTATTCTGCCTCTAACATGCTCGAATAAATCCGGTCAGAACAGGGCAGATTCAAAATCCTAACCTGGAATTTCCGCATAAAACCGAAATCTTCCGCAAACAACTTCAACTAACATATACAAGCTTCATTTTACACCATTACCAACCATCATATCATGATTAAACCATGATAATCATATAAAATCAGAAAAATCTCCATAAAATCAGAAATTTTGCTAACTTCACTCTAATCCATAAAATCTTCCATAAAATCACATATCTAACCACCACAAGTCATGAATTCACCATTATTGGAAACAAACAATGAATCTTTACACACCGTACCTTGATAACTCACAAAAGGTAGTAGCTTAGTGGTTCCTTCTCCAAAATAACTCCACCAAGACCTTGGAATCTCCTTAGTAACCAACTTTTATGGAGTGATTTGCAATTCCATCGGTTAAAACTCAAGATTGAAGTAAGAAAGTGGAGTGAAAGATGAAGGTTTTTTCTCTCTCTCTTGCTCTCTAAGTTTCAGCCATGAGAAGGAAGAAATGGCTTGATTTTTGGTCAAATTTTGGTTTTAGTAAAGTTAAGCTAAGATGGTCAAAAGTCCAACTTTGAATAAGAAGGTGGCACATGTCACCTTTTGGTTTAAAACTTATCTTTTTGTCTCTCCAATACTAATCCATATACGTAACATCTAATTATCTCTTAGCACCTTGTAAAATAATATCACTTAATACAAAACTCCATCAAATTGTCAAAAATATATTGCATTTACCGCACCAGCGGGTCCCAAGTTCATAATACTCTTCAAAATTAACGTGGAATAACTTGTATCAAGAAAATGATTTGGAAACTATATTTACCTATAAAAATGTATAGAAAATCAAAATATGGAAGAAAGGTACAAAATTATAGACGAGGAAACAAAATAATGTCTAGAAAATATATAAAAATTTTCCGGTTCTCACACTCATTCTTTCGGGGCGTCACAAACTCCCCTCCTTAAAACAATGTCGTCCTCGACATTCCATCTTGTACCAATCAAGTCGAGACATCCTGCAAGAATCACTAATATTTCAAACCAAACCCACAGTCCGGCATCCTAAACATCAAGTCTAGGATACACTACAGAGATCGAAAGCCTAAACTCTGATACCACCTGTGACGCCCCAGCTTCTCCCAAGGGCGAACCCTAGGGTTCGGCGCGTCGCCTGCCCAACTCTCGTCGGGATTCACTCACTACAAACCTCAAACAAAATGCAAAATAAATCTCAAATTTTACGTCAAATTCTCCAAGAATTACATATCGTAAGCGAAGCGCCCACGCTTCCGCTGCGCCACTCTGATCCTTGATACCAGCTATTATACAGGAGGAATTCCAAATCTAAACTGTACAAAATATAGGCCATCCAGTCACGTGAATAAGTACTACAAGCACTTCCTTTGCCTCGAGTCCTGTGGAGGGGAATAAAACAGTTTTGGGGTGAGTTAGAAGCTCAGTGAGTAACCAATAAAAGTAGTAAGAAAACATATTTCACAATAATGCATTTCGATGATGTCATGATTCAGTCATCAAATATCCGTTTATTGCTCTCGTGAGCCAGTGAAATCGTTGCACTTAAACACCCAACGCTCAAATAGATCCTTTAACGTTTAACAATAAGAGGGAGCAACGTTGGTGTTCCAGATAATGTCATGAACTCATTGAAGTGGTGGAGACGTTGGTGTCCAGCACACGAATTCCAAACACTCATTTGAGCCAAAACATGGCATGGACCACATGCAAACACTCATGATATGAAATCGAGTAAATAATGCAAGAAAACGTTCAAAAGTAACTTTGGAAACAGTTTAGGGTCACTCACCTCCACGGCTCAGAAACCATCCATCATATATCATTGCCTTGCCCAAATCCAAACCCTTCAACTCAAACTCAAAACAATCAAATGCTTTCAAAGATCGGACAGCATATCCCCTTAAGTTCCTTACTTTTCCATCCTACAAGCAACATCATTTCATCTCAAATCAACCACATACACATCATACACTATCAAATACACCTTTCGGCACAATATCCATAACTGAAGCTACACTTATCGGATTGAAACGAATCTTATGGCGTTTCGAAGCCAAGACATAAACCTACATTTATTATGAAGACCTCCAAAGCCAAATCATGCATTTTCAGGGGTCAAAAATGGAAAACTACATGAAAACAGAAATCTGGGCGCGGAACAGGGTTCATGGGCAGTCAAGGGTATTTCAGTCATTTCACATGTTACAGTGCTCGGATCTAGCTGAAATTTTGTAGGAAACTAGTTAACACCATTTGCTACAACTTTCATGTTTTAACCTAAGTCTTATTCTGCCTCTAACATGCTCGAATAAATCCGGTCAGAACAGGGCAGATTCAAAATCCTAACCTGGAATTTCCGCATAAAACCGAAATCTTCCGCAAACAACTTCAACTAACATATACAAGCTTCATTTTACACCATTACCAACCATCATATCATGATTAAACCATGATAATCATATAAAATCAGAAAAATCTCCATAAAATCAGAAATTTTGCTAACTTCACTCTAATCCATAAAATCTTCCATAAAATCACATATCTAACCACCACAAGTCATGAATTCACCATTATTGGAAACAAACAATGAATCTTTACACACCGTACCTTGATAACTCACAAAAGGTAGTAGCTTAGTGGTTCCTTCTCCAAAATAACTCCACCAAGACCTTGGAATCTCCTTAGTAACCAACTTTTATGGAGTGATTTGCAATTCCATCGGTTAAAACTCAAGATTGAAGTAAGAAAGTGGAGTGAAAGATGAAGGTTTTTCTCTCTCTCTTGCTCTCTAAGTTTCAGCCATGAGAAGGAAGAAATGGCTTGATTTTTGGTCAAATTTTGGTTTTAGTAAAGTTAAGGTAAGATGGTCAAAAGTCCAACTTTGAATAAGAAGGTGGCACATGTCACCTTTTGGTTTAAAACTTATCTTTTTGTCTCTCCAATACTAATCCATATACGTAACATCTAATTATCTCTTAGCACCTTGTAAAATAATATCACTTAATACAAAACTCCATCAAATTGTCAAAAATATATTGCATTTACCGCACCAGCGGGTCCCAAGTTCATAATACTCTTCAAAATTAACGTGGAATAACTTGTATCAAGAAAATGATTTGGAAACTATATTTACTTATAAAAATGCATAGAAAATCAAAATATGGAAGAAAGGTACAAAATTATAGACGAGGAAACAAAATAATGTCTAGAAAATATATAAAAATTTTCCGGTTCTCACACTCATTCTTTCGGGGCGTCACAAACTCCCCTCCTTAAAATAATGTCGTCCTCGACATTCCATCTTGTACCAATCAAGTCGAGACATCCTGCAAGAATCACTAATATTTCAAACCAAACCCACAGTCCGGCATCCTAAACATCAAGTCTAGGATACACTACAGAGATCGAAAGCCTAAACTCTGATACCACCTGTGACGCCCCAGCTTCTCCCAAGGGCGAACCCTAGGGTTCGGCGCGTCGCCTGCCCAACTCTCGTCGGGATTCACTCACTACAAACCTCAAACAAAATGCAAAATAAATCTCAAATTTTACGTCAAATTCTCCAAGAATTACATATCGTAAGCGAAGCGCCCACGCTTCCGCTGCGCCACTCTGATCCTTGATACCAGCTATTATACAGGAGGAATTCCAAATCTAAACTGTACAAAATATAGGCCATCCAGTCACGTGAATAAGTACTACAAGCACTTCCTTTGCCTCGAGTCCTGTGGAGGGGAATAAAACAGTTTTGGGGTGAGTTAGAAGCTCAGTGAGTAACCAATAAAAGTAGTAAGAAAACATATTTCACAATAATGCATTTCGATGATGTCATGATTCAGTCATCAAATATCCGTTTATTGCTCTCGTGAGCCAGTGAAATCGTTGCACTTAAACACCCAACGCTCAAATAGATCCTTTAACGTTTAACAATAAGAGGGAGCAACGTTGGTGTTCCAGATAATGTCATGAACTCATTGAAGTGGTGGAGACGTTGGTGTCCAGCACACGAATTCCAAACACTCATTTGAGCCAAAACATGGCATGGACCACATGCAAACACTCATGATATGAAATCGAGTAAATAATGCAAGAAAACGTTCAAAAGTAACTTTGGAAACAGTTTAGGGTCACTCACCTCCACGGCTCAGAAACCATCCATCATATATCATTGCCTTGCCCAAATCCAAACCCTTCAACTCAAACTCAAAACAATCAAATGCTTTCAAAGATCGGACAGCATATCCCCTTAAGTTCCTTACTTTTCCATCCTACAAGCAACATCATTTCATCTCAAATCAACCACATACACATCATACACTATCAAATACACCTTTCGGCACAATATCCATAACTGAAGCTACACTTATCGGATTGAAACGAATCTTATGGCGTTTCGAAGCCAAGACATAAACCTACATTTATTATGAAGACCTCCAAAGCCAAATCATGCATTTTCAGGGGTCAAAAATGGAAAACTACATGAAAACAGAAATCTGGGCGCGGAACAGGGTTCATGGGCAGTCAAGGGTATTTCAGTCATTTCACATGTTACAGTGCTCGGATCTAGCTGAAATTTTGTAGGAAACTAGTTAACACCATTTGCTACAACTTTCATGTTTTAACCTAAGTCTTATTCTGCCTCTAACATGCTCGAATAAATCCGGTCAGAACAGGGCAGATTCAAAATCCTAACCTGGAATTTCCGCATAAAACCGAAATCTTCCGCAAACAACTTCAACTAACATATACAAGCTTCATTTTACACCATTACCAACCATCATATCATGATTAAACCATGATAATCATATAAAATCAGAAAAATCTCCATAAAATCAGAAATTTTGCTAACTTCACTCTAATCCATAAAATCTTCCATAAAATCACATATCTAACCACCACAAGTCATGAATTCACCATTATTGGAAACAAACAATGAATCTTTACACACCGTACCTTGATAACTCACAAAAGGTAGTAGCTTAGTGGTTCCTTCTCCAAAATAACTCCACCAAGACCTTGGAATCTCCTTAGTAACCAACTTTTATGGAGTGATTTGCAATTCCATCGGTTAAAACTCAAGATTGAAGTAAGAAAGTGGAGTGAAAGATGAAGGTTTTTCTCTCTCTCTTGCTCTCTAAGTTTCAGCCATGAGAAGGAAGAAATGGCTTGATTTTTGGTCAAATTTTGGTTTTAGTAAAGTTAAGGTAAGATGGTCAAAAGTCCAACTTTGAATAAGAAGGTGGCACATGTCACCTTTTGGTTTAAAACTTATCTTTTTGTCTCTCCAATACTAATCCATATACGTAACATCTAATTATCTCTTAGCACCTTGTAAAATAATATCACTTAATACAAAACTCCATCAAATTGTCAAAAATATATTGCATTTACCGCACCAGCGGGTCCCAAGTTCATAATACTCTTCAAAATTAACGTGGAATAACTTGTATCAAGAAAATGATTTGGAAACTATATTTACTTATAAAAATGCATAGAAAATCAAAATATGGAAGAAAGGTACAAAATTATAGACGAGGAAACAAAATAATGTCTAGAAAATATATAAAAATTTTCCGGTTCTCACACTCATTCTTTCGGGGCGTCACAAACTCCCCTCCTTAAAATAATGTCGTCCTCGACATTCCATCTTGTACCAATCAAGTCGAGACATCCTGCAAGAATCACTAATATTTCAAACCAAACCCACAGTCCGGCATCCTAAACATCAAGTCTAGGATACACTACAGAGATCGAAAGCCTAAACTCTGATACCACTTGTGACGCCCCAGCTTCTCCCAAGGGCGAACCCTAGGGTTCGGCGCGTCGCCTGCCCAACTCTCGTCGGGATTCACTCACTACAAACCTCAAACAAAATGCAAAAAAAATCTCAAATTTTACGCCAAATTCTCCAAGAATTACATATCGTAAGCGAAGCGCCCACGCTTCCGCTGCGCCACTCTGATCCTTGATACCAGCTATTATACAGGAGGAATTCCAAATCTAAACTGTACAAAATATAGGCCATCCAGTCACGTGAATAAGTACTACAAGCACTTCCTTTGCCTCGAGTCCTGTGGAGGGGAATAAAACAGTTTTGGGGTGAGTTAGAAGCTCAGTGAGTAACCAATAAAAGTAGTAAGAAAACATATTTCACAATAATGCATTTCGATGATGTCATGATTCAGTCATCAAATATCCGTTTATTGCTCTCGTGAGCCAGTGAAATCGTTGCACTTAAACACCCAACGCTCAAATAGATCCTTTAACGTTTAACAATAAGAGGGAGCAACGTTGGTGTTCCAGATAATGTCATGAACTCATTGAAGTGGTGGAGACGTTGGTGTCCAGCACACGAATTCCAAACACTCATTTGAGCCAAAACATGGCATGGACCACATGCAAACACTCATGATATGAAATCGAGTAAATAATGCAAGAAAACGGTCAAAAGTAACTTTGGAAACAGTTTAGGGTCACTCACCTCCACGGCTCAGAAACCATCCATCATATATCATTGCCTTGCCCAAATCCAAACCCTTCAACTCAAACTCAAAACAATCAAATGCTTTCAAAGATCGGACAGCATATCCCATTAAGTTCCTTACTTTTCCATCCTACAAGCAACATCATTTCATCTCAAATCAACCACATACACATCATACACTATCAAATACACCTTTCGGCACAATATCCATAACTGAAGCTACACTTATCGGATTGAAACGAATCTTATGGCGTTTCGAAGCCAAGACATAAACCTACATTTATTATGAAGACCTCCAAAGCCAAATCATGCATTTTCAGGGGTCAAAAATGGAAAACTACATGAAAACAGAAATCTGGGCGCGGAACAGGGTTCATGGGCAGTCAAGGGTATTTCAGTCATTTCACATGTTACAGTGCTCGGATCTAGCTGAAATTTTGTAGGAAACTAGTTAACACCATTTGCTACAACTTTCATGTTTTAACCTAAGTCTTATTCTGCCTCTAACATGCTCGAATAAATCCGGTCAGAACAGGGCAGATTCAAAATCCTAACCTGGAATTTCCGCATAAAACCGAAATCTTCCGCAAACAACTTCAACTAACATATACAAGCTTCATTTTACACCATTACCAACCATCATATCATGATTAAACCATGATAATCATATAAAATCAGAAAAATCTCCATAAAATCAGAAATTTTGCTAACTTCACTCTAATCCATAAAATCTTCCATAAAATCACATATCTAACCACCACAAGTCATGAATTCACCATTATTGGAAACAAACAATGAATCTTTACACACCGTACCTTGATAACTCACAAAAGGTAGTAGCTTAGTGGTTCCTTCTCCAAAATAACTCCACCAAGACCTTGGAATCTCCTTAGTAACCAACTTTTATGGAGTGATTTGCAATTCCATCGGTTAAAACTCAAGATTGAAGTAAGAAAGTGGAGTGAAAGATGAAGGTTTTTCTCTCTCTCTCTTGCTCTCTAAGTTTCAGCCATGAGAAGGAAGAAATGGCTTGATTTTTGGTCAAATTTTGGTTTTAGTAAAGTTAAGCTAAGATGGTCAAAAGTCCAACTTTGAATAAGAAGGTGGCACATGTCACCTTTTGGTTTAAAACTTATCTTTTTGTCTCTCCAATACTAATCCATATACGTAACATCTAATTATCTCTTAGCACCTTGTAAAATAATATCACTTAATACAAAACTCCATCAAATTGTCAAAAATATATTGCATTTACCGCACCAGCGGGTCCCAAGTTCATAATACTCTTCAAAATTAACGTGGAATAACTTGTATCAAGAAAATGATTTGGAAACTATATTTACTTATAAAAATGCATAGAAAATCAAAATATGGAAGAAAGGTACAAAATTATAGACGAGGAAACAAAATAATGTCTAGAAAATATATAAAAATTTTCCGGTTCTCACACTCATTCTTTCGGGGCGTCACAAACTCCCCTCCTTAAAATAATGTCGTCCTCGACATTCCATCTTGTACCAATCAAGTCGAGACATCCTGCAAGAATCACTAATATTTCAAACCAAACCCACAGTCCGGCATCCTAAACATCAAGTCTAGGATACACTACAGAGATCGAAAGCCTAAACTCTGATACCACTTGTGACGCCCCAGCTTCTCCCAAGGGCGAACCCTAGGGTTCGGCGCGTCGCCTGCCCAACTCTCGTCGGGATTCACTCACTACAAACCTCAAACAAAATGCAAAAAAAATCTCAAATTTTACGCCAAATTCTCCAAGAATTACATATCGTAAGCGAAGCGCCCACGCTTCCGCTGCGCCACTCTGATCCTTGATACCAGCTATTATACAGGAGGAATTCCAAATCTAAACTGTACAAAATATAGGCCATCCAGTCACGTGAATAAGTACTACAAGCACTTCCTTTGCCTCGAGTCCTGTGGAGGGGAATAAAACAGTTTTGGGGTGAGTTAGAAGCTCAGTGAGTAACCAATAAAAGTAGTAAGAAAACATATTTCACAATAATGCATTTCGATGATGTCATGATTCAGTCATCAAATATCCGTTTATTGCTCTCGTGAGCCAGTGAAATCGTTGCACTTAAACACCCAACGCTCAAATAGATCCTTTAACGTTTAACAATAAGAGGGAGCAACGTTGGTGTTCCAGATAATGTCATGAACTCATTGAAGTGGTGGAGACGTTGGTGTCCAGCACACGAATTCCAAACACTCATTTGAGCCAAAACATGGCATGGACCACATGCAAACACTCATGATATGAAATCGAGTAAATAATGCAAGAAAACGGTCAAAAGTAACTTTGGAAACAGTTTAGGGTCACTCACCTCCACGGCTCAGAAACCATCCATCATATATCATTGCCTTGCCCAAATCCAAACCCTTCAACTCAAACTCAAAACAATCAAATGCTTTCAAAGATCGGACAGCATATCCCATTAAGTTCCTTACTTTTCCATCCTACAAGCAACATCATTTCATCTCAAATCAACCACATACACATCATACACTATCAAATACACCTTTCGGCACAATATCCATAACTGAAGCTACACTTATCGGATTGAAACGAATCTTATGGCGTTTCGAAGCCAAGACATAAACCTACATTTATTATGAAGACCTCCAAAGCCAAATCATGCATTTTCAGGGGTCAAAAATGGAAAACTACATGAAAACAGAAATCTGGGCGCGGAACAGGGTTCATGGGCAGTCAAGGGTATTTCAGTCATTTCACATGTTACAGTGCTCGGATCTAGCTGAAATTTTGTAGGAAACTAGTTAACACCATTTGCTACAACTTTCATGTTTTAACCTAAGTCTTATTCTGCCTCTAACATGCTCGAATAAATCCGGTCAGAACAGGGCAGATTCAAAATCCTAACCTGGAATTTCCGCATAAAACCGAAATCTTCCGCAAACAACTTCAACTAACATATACAAGCTTCATTTTACACCATTACCAACCATCATATCATGATTAAACCATGATAATCATATAAAATCAGAAAAATCTCCATAAAATCAGAAATTTTGCTAACTTCACTCTAATCCATAAAATCTTCCATAAAATCACATATCTAACCACCACAAGTCATGAATTCACCATTATTGGAAACAAACAATGAATCTTTACACACCGTACCTTGATAACTCACAAAAGGTAGTAGCTTAGTGGTTCCTTCTCCAAAATAACTCCACCAAGACCTTGGAATCTCCTTAGTAACCAACTTTTATGGAGTGATTTGCAATTCCATCGGTTAAAACTCAAGATTGAAGTAAGAAAGTGGAGTGAAAGATGAAGGTTTTTCTCTCTCTCTTGCTCTCTAAGTTTCAGCCATGAGAAGGAAGAAATGGCTTGATTTTTGGTCAAATTTTGGTTTTAGTAAAGTTAAGGTAAGATGGTCAAAAGTCCAACTTTGAATAAGAAGGTGGCACATGTCACCTTTTGGTTTAAAACTTATCTTTTTGTCTCTCCAATACTAATCCATATACGTAACATCTAATTATCTCTTAGCACCTTGTAAAATAATATCACTTAATACAAAACTCCATCAAATTGTCAAAAATATATTGCATTTACCGCACCAGCGGGTCCCAAGTTCATAATACTCTTCAAAATTAACGTGGAATAACTTGTATCAAGAAAATGATTTGGAAACTATATTTACTTATAAAAATGTATAGAAAATCAAAATATGGAAGAAAGGTACAAAATTATAGACGAGGAAACAAAATAATGTCTAGAAAATATATAAAAATTTTCCGGTTCTCACACTCATTCTTTCGGGGCGTCACAAACTCCCCTCCTTAAAACAATGTCGTCCTCGACATTCCATCTTGTACCAATCAAGTCGAGACATCCTGCAAGAATCACTAATATTTCAAACCAAACCCACAGTCCGGCATCCTAAACATCAAGTCTAGGATACACTACAGAGATCGAAAGCCTAAACTCTGATACCACCTGTGACGCCCCAGCTTCTCCCAAGGGCGAACCCTAGGGTTCGGCGCGTCGCCTGCCCAACTCTCGTCGGGATTCACTCACTACAAACCTCAAACAAAATGCAAAATAAATCTCAAATTTTACGTCAAATTCTCCAAGAATTACATATCGTAAGCGAAGCGCCCACGCTTCCGCTGCGCCACTCTGATCCTTGATACCAGCTATTATACAGGAGGAATTCCAAATCTAAACTGTACAAAATATAGGCCATCCAGTCACGTGAATAAGTACTACAAGCACTTCCTTTGCCTCGAGTCCTGTGGAGGGGAATAAAACAGTTTTGGGGTGAGTTAGAAGCTCAGTGAGTAACCAATAAAAGTAGTAAGAAAACATATTTCACAATAATGCATTTCGATGATGTCATGATTCAGTCATCCAATATCCGTTTATTGCTCTCGTGAGCCAGTGAAATCGTTGCACTTAAACACCCAACGCTCAAATAGATCCTTTAACGTTTAACAATAAGAGGGAGCAACGTTGGTGTTCCAGATAATGTCATGAACTCATTGAAGTGGTGGAGACGTTGGTGTCCAGCACACGAATTCCAAACACTCATTTGAGCCAAAACATGGCATGGACCACATGCAAACACTCATGATATGAAATCGAGTAAATAATGCAAGAAAACGTTCAAAAGTAACTTTGGAAACAGTTTAGGGTCACTCACCTCCACGGCTCAGAAACCATCCATCATATATCATTGCCTTGCCCAAATCCAAACCCTTCAACTCAAACTCAAAACAATCAAATGCTTTCAAAGATCGGACAGCATATCCCCTTAAGTTCCTTACTTTTCCATCCTACAAGCAACATCATTTCATCTCAAATCAACCACATACACATCACACACTATCAAATACACCTTTCGGCACAATATCCATAACTGAAGCTACACTTATCGGATTGAAACGAATCTTATGGCGTTTCGAAGCCAAGACATAAACCTACATTTATTATGAAGACCTCCAAAGCCAAATCATGCATTTTCAGGGGTCAAAAATGGAAAACTACATGAAAACAGAAATCTGGGCGCGGAACAGGGTTCATGGGCAGTCAAGGGTATTTCAGTCATTTCACATGTTACAGTGCTCGGATCTAGCTGAAATTTTGTAGGAAACTAGTTAACACCATTTGCTACAACTTTCATGTTTTAACCTAAGTCTTATTCTGCCTCTAACATGCTCGAATAAATCCGGTCAGAACAGGGCAGATTCAAAATCCTAACCTGGAATTTCCGCATAAAACCGAAATCTTCCGCAAACAACTTCAACTAACATATACAAGCTTCATTTTACACCATTACCAACCATCATATCATGATTAAACCATGATAATCATATAAAATCAGAAAAATCTCCATAAAATCAGAAATTTTGCTAACTTCACTCTAATCCATAAAATCTTCCATAAAATCACATATCTAACCACCACAAGTCATGAATTCACCATTATTGGAAACAAACAATGAATCTTTACACACCGTACCTTGATAACTCACAAAAGGTAGTAGCTTAGTGGTTCCTTCTCCAAAATAACTCCACCAAGACCTTGGAATCTCCTTAGTAACCAACTTTTATGGAGTGATTTGCAATTCCATCGGTTAAAACTCAAGATTGAAGTAAGAAAGTGGAGTGAAAGATGAAGGTTTTTCTCTCTCTCTTGCTCTCTAAGTTTCAGCCATGAGAAGGAAGAAATGGCTTGATTTTTGGTCAAATTTTGGTTTTAGTAAAGTTAAGGTAAGATGGTCAAAAGTCCAACTTTGAATAAGAAGGTGGCACATGTCACCTTTTGGTTTAAAACTTATCTTTTTGTCTCTCCAATACTAATCCATATACGTAACATCTAATTATCTCTTAGCACCTTGTAAAATAATATCACTTAATACAAAACTCCATCAAATTGTCAAAAATATATTGCATTTACCGCACCAGCGGGTCCCAAGTTCATAATACTCTTCAAAATTAACGTGGAATAACTTGTATCAAGAAAATGATTTGGAAACTATATTTACTTATAAAAATGTATAGAAAATCAAAATATGGAAGAAAGGTACAAAATTATAGACGAGGAAACAAAATAATGTCCAGAAAATATATAAAAATTTTCCGGTTCTCACACTCATTCTTTCGGGGCGTCACAAACTCCCCTCCTTAAAACAATGTCGTCCTCGACATTCCATCTTGTACCAATCAAGTCGAGACATCCTGCAAGAATCACTAATATTTCAAACCAAACCCACAGTCCGGCATCCTAAACATCAAGTCTAGGATACACTACAGAGATCGAAAGCCTAAACTCTGATACCACCTGTGACGCCCCAGCTTCTCCCAAGGGCGAACCCTAGGGTTCGGCGCGTCGCCTGCCCAACTCTCGTCGGGATTCACTCACTACAAACCTCAAACAAAATGCAAAATAAATCTCAAATTTTACGTCAAATTCTCCAAGAATTACATATCGTAAGCGAAGCGCCCACGCTTCCGCTGCGCCACTCTGATCCTTGATACCAGCTATTATACAGGAGGAATTCCAAATCTAAACTGTACAAAATATAGGCCATCCAGTCACGTGAATAAGTACTACAAGCACTTCCTTTGCCTCGAGTCCTGTGGAGGGGAATAAAACAGTTTTGGGGTGAGTTAGAAGCTCAGTGAGTAACCAATAAAAGTAGTAAGAAAACATATTTCACAATAATGCATTTCGATGATGTCATGATTCAGTCATCCAATATCCGTTTATTGCTCTCGTGAGCCAGTGAAATCGTTGCACTTAAACACCCAACGCTCAAATAGATCCTTTAACGTTTAACAATAAGAGGGAGCAACGTTGGTGTTCCAGATAATGTCATGAACTCATTGAAGTGGTGGAGACGTTGGTGTCCAGCACACGAATTCCAAACACTCATTTGAGCCAAAACATGGCATGGACCACATGCAAACACTCATGATATGAAATCGAGTAAATAATGCAAGAAAACGTTCAAAAGTAACTTTGGAAACAGTTTAGGGTCACTCACCTCCACGGCTCAGAAACCATCCATCATATATCATTGCCTTGCCCAAATCCAAACCCTTCAACTCAAACTCAAAACAATCAAATGCTTTCAAAGATCGGACAGCATATCCCCTTAAGTTCCTTACTTTTCCATCCTACAAGCAACATCATTTCATCTCAAATCAACCACATACACATCATACACTATCAAATACACCTTTCGGCACAATATCCATAACTGAAGCTACACTTATCGGATTGAAACGAATCTTATGGCGTTTCGAAGCCAAGACATAAACCTACATTTATTATGAAGACCTCCAAAGCCAAATCATGCATTTTCAGGGGTCAAAAATGGAAAACTACATGAAAACAGAAATCTGGGCGCGGAACAGGGTTCATGGGCAGTCAAGGGTATTTCAGTCATTTCACATGTTACAGTGCTCGGATCTAGCTGAAATTTTGTAGGAAACTAGTTAACACCATTTGCTACAACTTTCATGTTTTAACCTAAGTCTTATTCTGCCTCTAACATGCTCGAATAAATCCGGTCAGAACAGGGCAGATTCAAAATCCTAACCTGGAATTTCCGCATAAAACCGAAATCTTCCGCAAACAACTTCAACTAACATATACAAGCTTCATTTTACACCATTACCAACCATCATATCATGATTAAACCATGATAATCATATAAAATCAGAAAAATCTCCATAAAATCAGAAATTTTGCTAACTTCACTCTAATCCATAAAATCTTCCATAAAATCACATATCTAACCACCACAAGTCATGAATTCACCATTATTGGAAACAAACAATGAATCTTTACACACCGTACCTTGATAACTCACAAAAGGTAGTAGCTTAGTGGTTCCTTCTCCAAAATAACTCCACCAAGACCTTGGAATCTCCTTAGTAACCAACTTTTATGGAGTGATTTGCAATTCCATCGGTTAAAACTCAAGATTGAAGTAAGAAAGTGGAGTGAAAGATGAAGGTTTTTCTCTCTCTCTTGCTCTCTAAGTTTCAGCCATGAGAAGGAAGAAATGGCTTGATTTTTGGTCAAATTTTGGTTTTAGTAAAGTTAAGGTAAGATGGTCAAAAGTCCAACTTTGAATAAGAAGGTGGCACATGTCACCTTTTGGTTTAAAACTTATCTTTTTGTCTCTCCAATACTAATCCATATACGTAACATCTAATTATCTCTTAGCACCTTGTAAAATAATATCACTTAATACAAAACTCCATCAAATTGTCAAAAATATATTGCATTTACCGCACCAGCGGGTCCCAAGTTCATAATACTCTTCAAAATTAACGTGGAATAACTTGTATCAAGAAAATGATTTGGAAACTATATTTACTTATAAAAATGTATAGAAAATCAAAATATGGAAGAAAGGTACAAAATTATAGACGAGGAAACAAAATAATGTCCAGAAAATATATAAAAATTTTCCGGTTCTCACACTCATTCTTTCGGGGCGTCACAAACTCCCCTCCTTAAAACAATGTCGTCCTCGACATTCCATCTTGTACCAATCAAGTCGAGACATCCTGCAAGAATCACTAATATTTCAAACCAAACCCACAGTCCGGCATCCTAAACATCAAGTCTAGGATACACTACAGAGATCGAAAGCCTAAACTCTGATACCACCTGTGACGCCCCAGCTTCTCCCAAGGGCGAACCCTAGGGTTCGGCGCGTCGCCTGCCCAACTCTCGTCGGGATTCACTCACTACAAACCTCAAACAAAATGCAAAATAAATCTCAAATTTTACGTCAAATTCTCCAAGAATTACATATCGTAAGCGAAGCGCCCACGCTTCCGCTGCGCCACTCTGATCCTTGATACCAGCTATTATACAGGAGGAATTCCAAATCTAAACTGTACAAAATATAGGCCATCCAGTCACGTGAATAAGTACTACAAGCACTTCCTTTGCCTCGAGTCCTGTGGAGGGGAATAAAACAGTTTTGGGGTGAGTTAGAAGCTCAGTGAGTAACCAATAAAAGTAGTAAGAAAACATATTTCACAATAATGCATTTCGATGATGTCATGATTCAGTCATCCAATATCCGTTTATTGCTCTCGTGAGCCAGTGAAATCGTTGCACTTAAACACCCAACGCTCAAATAGATCCTTTAACGTTTAACAATAAGAGGGAGCAACGTTGGTGTTCCAGATAATGTCATGAACTCATTGAAGTGGTGGAGACGTTGGTGTCCAGCACACGAATTCCAAACACTCATTTGAGCCAAAACATGGCATGGACCACATGCAAACACTCATGATATGAAATCGAGTAAATAATGCAAGAAAACGTTCAAAAGTAACTTTGGAAACAGTTTAGGGTCACTCACCTCCACGGCTCAGAAACCATCCATCATATATCATTGCCTTGCCCAAATCCAAACCCTTCAACTCAAACTCAAAACAATCAAATGCTTTCAAAGATCGGACAGCATATCCCCTTAAGTTCCTTACTTTTCCATCCTACAAGCAACATCATTTCATCTCAAATCAACCACATACACATCATACACTATCAAATACACCTTTCGGCACAATATCCATAACTGAAGCTACACTTATCGGATTGAAACGAATCTTATGGCGTTTCGAAGCCAAGACATAAACCTACATTTATTATGAAGACCTCCAAAGCCAAATCATGCATTTTCAGGGGTCAAAAATGGAAAACTACATGAAAACAGAAATCTGGGCGCGGAACAGGGTTCATGGGCAGTCAAGGGTATTTCAGTCATTTCACATGTTACAGTGCTCGGATCTAGCTGAAATTTTGTAGGAAACTAGTTAACACCATTTGCTACAACTTTCATGTTTTAACCTAAGTCTTATTCTGCCTCTAACATGCTCGAATAAATCCGGTCAGAACAGGGCAGATTCAAAATCCTAACCTGGAATTTCCGCATAAAACCGAAATCTTCCGCAAACAACTTCAACTAACATATACAAGCTTCATTTTACACCATTACCAACCATCATATCATGATTAAACCATGATAATCATATAAAATCAGAAAAATCTCCATAAAATCAGAAATTTTGCTAACTTCACTCTAATCCATAAAATCTTCCATAAAATCACATATCTAACCACCACAAGTCATGAATTCACCATTATTGGAAACAAACAATGAATCTTTACACACCGTACCTTGATAACTCACAAAAGGTAGTAGCTTAGTGGTTCCTTCTCCAAAATAACTCCACCAAGACCTTGGAATCTCCTTAGTAACCAACTTTTATGGAGTGATTTGCAATTCCATCGGTTAAAACTCAAGATTGAAGTAAGAAAGTGGAGTGAAAGATGAAGGTTTTTCTCTCTCTCTTGCTCTCTAAGTTTCAGCCATGAGAAGGAAGAAATGGCTTGATTTTTGGTCAAATTTTGGTTTTAGTAAAGTTAAGGTAAGATGGTCAAAAGTCCAACTTTGAATAAGAAGGTGGCACATGTCACCTTTTGGTTTAAAACTTATCTTTTTGTCTCTCCAATACTAATCCATATACGTAACATCTAATTATCTCTTAGCACCTTGTAAAATAATATCACTTAATACAAAACTCCATCAAATTGTCAAAAATATATTGCATTTACCGCACCAGCGGGTCCCAAGTTCATAATACTCTTCAAAATTAACGTGGAATAACTTGTATCAAGAAAATGATTTGGAAACTATATTTACTTATAAAAATGTATAGAAAATCAAAATATGGAAGAAAGGTACAAAATTATAGACGAGGAAACAAAATAATGTCCAGAAAATATATAAAAATTTTCCGGTTCTCACACTCATTCTTTCGGGGCGTCACAAACTCCCCTCCTTAAAACAATGTCGTCCTCGACATTCCATCTTGTACCAATCAAGTCGAGACATCCTGCAAGAATCACTAATATTTCAAACCAAACCCACAGTCCGGCATCCTAAACATCAAGTCTAGGATACACTACAGAGATCGAAAGCCTAAACTCTGATACCACCTGTGACGCCCCAGCTTCTCCCAAGGGCGAACCCTAGGGTTCGGCGCGTCGCCTGCCCAACTCTCGTCGGGATTCACTCACTACAAACCTCAAACAAAATGCAAAATAAATCTCAAATTTTACGTCAAATTCTCCAAGAATTACATATCGTAAGCGAAGCGCCCACGCTTCCGCTGCGCCACTCTGATCCTTGATACCAGCTATTATACAGGAGGAATTCCAAATCTAAACTGTACAAAATATAGGCCATCCAGTCACGTGAATAAGTACTACAAGCACTTCCTTTGCCTCGAGTCCTGTGGAGGGGAATAAAACAGTTTTGGGGTGAGTTAGAAGCTCAGTGAGTAACCAATAAAAGTAGTAAGAAAACATATTTCACAATAATGCATTTCGATGATGTCATGATTCAGTCATCAAATATCCGTTTATTGCTCTCGTGAGCCAGTGAAATCGTTGCACTTAAACACCCAACGCTCAAATAGATCCTTTAACGTTTAACAATAAGAGGGAGCAACGTTGGTGTTCCAGATAATGTCATGAACTCATTGAAGTGGTGGAGACGTTGGTGTCCAGCACACGAATTCCAAACACTCATTTGAGCCAAAACATGGCATGGACCACATGCAAACACTCATGATATGAAATCGAGTAAATAATGCAAGAAAACGTTCAAAAGTAACTTTGGAAACAGTTTAGGGTCACTCACCTCCACGGCTCAGAAACCATCCATCATATATCATTGCCTTGCCCAAATCCAAACCCTTCAACTCAAACTCAAAACAATCAAATGCTTTCAAAGATCGGACAGCATATCCCCTTAAGTTCCTTACTTTTCCATCCTACAAGCAACATCATTTCATCTCAAATCAACCACATACACATCATACACTATCAAATACACCTTTCGGCACAATATCCATAACTGAAGCTACACTTATCGGATTGAAACGAATCTTATGGCGTTTCGAAGCCAAGACATAAACCTACATTTATTATGAAGACCTCCAAAGCCAAATCATGCATTTTCAGGGGTCAAAAATGGAAAACTACATGAAAACAGAAATCTGGGCGCGGAACAGGGTTCATGGGCAGTCAAGGGTATTTCAGTCATTTCACATGTTACAGTGCTCGGATCTAGCTGAAATTTTGTAGGAAACTAGTTAACACCATTTGCTACAACTTTCATGTTTTAACCTAAGTCTTATTCTGCCTCTAACATGCTCGAATAAATCCGGTCAGAACAGGGCAGATTCAAAATCCTAACCTGGAATTTCCGCATAAAACCGAAATCTTCCGCAAACAACTTCAACTAACATATACAAGCTTCATTTTACACCATTACCAACCATCATATCATGATTAAACCATGATAATCATATAAAATCAGAAAAATCTCCATAAAATCAGAAATTTTGCTAACTTCACTCTAATCCATAAAATCTTCCATAAAATCACATATCTAACCACCACAAGTCATGAATTCACCATTATTGGAAACAAACAATGAATCTTTACACACCGTACCTTGATAACTCACAAAAGGTAGTAGCTTAGTGGTTCCTTCTCCAAAATAACTCCACCAAGACCTTGGAATCTCCTTAGTAACCAACTTTTATGGAGTGATTTGCAATTCCATCGGTTAAAACTCAAGATTGAAGTAAGAAAGTGGAGTGAAAGATGAAGGTTTTTCTCTCTCTCTTGCTCTCTAAGTTTCAGCCATGAGAAGGAAGAAATGGCTTGATTTTTGGTCAAATTTTGGTTTTAGTAAAGTTAAGGTAAGATGGTCAAAAGTCCAACTTTGAATAAGAAGGTGGCACATGTCACCTTTTGGTTTAAAACTTATCTTTTTGTCTCTCCAATACTAATCCATATACGTAACATCTAATTATCTCTTAGCACCTTGTAAAATAATATCACTTAATACAAAACTCCATCAAATTGTCAAAAATATATTGCATTTACCGCACCAGCGGGTCCCAAGTTCATAATACTCTTCAAAATTAACGTGGAATAACTTGTATCAAGAAAATGATTTGGAAACTATATTTACTTATAAAAATGTATAGAAAATCAAAATATGGAAGAAAGGTACAAAATTATAGACGAGGAAACAAAATAATGTCCAGAAAATATATAAAAATTTTCCGGTTCTCACACTCATTCTTTCGGGGCGTCACAAACTCCCCTCCTTAAAACAATGTCGTCCTCGACATTCCATCTTGTACCAATCAAGTCGAGACATCCTGCAAGAATCACTAATATTTCAAACCAAACCCACAGTCCGGCATCCTAAACATCAAGTCTAGGATACACTACAGAGATCGAAAGCCTAAACTCTGATACCACCTGTGACGCCCCAGCTTCTCCCAAGGGCGAACCCTAGGGTTCGGCGCGTCGCCTGCCCAACTCTCGTCGGGATTCACTCACTACAAACCTCAAACAAAATGCAAAATAAATCTCAAATTTTACGTCAAATTCTCCAAGAATTACATATCGTAAGCGAAGCGCCCACGCTTCCGCTGCGCCACTCTGATCCTTGATACCAGCTATTATACAGGAGGAATTCCAAATCTAAACTGTACAAAATATAGGCCATCCAGTCACGTGAATAAGTACTACAAGCACTTCCTTTGCCTCGAGTCCTGTGGAGGGGAATAAAACAGTTTTGGGGTGAGTTAGAAGCTCAGTGAGTAACCAATAAAAGTAGTAAGAAAACATATTTCACAATAATGCATTTCGATGATGTCATGATTCAGTCATCAAATATCCGTTTATTGCTCTCGTGAGCCAGTGAAATCGTTGCACTTAAACACCCAACGCTCAAATAGATCCTTTAACGTTTAACAATAAGAGGGAGCAACGTTGGTGTTCCAGATAATGTCATGAACTCATTGAAGTGGTGGAGACGTTGGTGTCCAGCACACGAATTCCAAACACTCATTTGAGCCAAAACATGGCATGGACCACATGCAAACACTCATGATATGAAATCGAGTAAATAATGCAAGAAAACGTTCAAAAGTAACTTTGGAAACAGTTTAGGGTCACTCACCTCCACGGCTCAGAAACCATCCATCATATATCATTGCCTTGCCCAAATCCAAACCCTTCAACTCAAACTCAAAACAATCAAATGCTTTCAAAGATCGGACAGCATATCCCCTTAAGTTCCTTACTTTTCCATCCTACAAGCAACATCATTTCATCTCAAATCAACCACATACACATCATACACTATCAAATACACCTTTCGGCACAATATCCATAACTGAAGCTACACTTATCGGATTGAAACGAATCTTATGGCGTTTCGAAGCCAAGACATAAACCTACATTTATTATGAAGACCTCCAAAGCCAAATCATGCATTTTCAGGGGTCAAAAATGGAAAACTACATGAAAACAGAAATCTGGGCGCGGAACAGGGTTCATGGGCAGTCAAGGGTATTTCAGTCATTTCACATGTTACAGTGCTCGGATCTAGCTGAAATTTTGTAGGAAACTAGTTAACACCATTTGCTACAACTTTCATGTTTTAACCTAAGTCTTATTCTGCCTCTAACATGCTCGAATAAATCCGGTCAGAACAGGGCAGATTCAAAATCCTAACCTGGAATTTCCGCATAAAACCGAAATCTTCCGCAAACAACTTCAACTAACATATACAAGCTTCATTTTACACCATTACCAACCATCATATCATGATTAAACCATGATAATCATATAAAATCAGAAAAATCTCCATAAAATCAGAAATTTTGCTAACTTCACTCTAATCCATAAAATCTTCCATAAAATCACATATCTAACCACCACAAGTCATGAATTCACCATTATTGGAAACAAACAATGAATCTTTACACACCGTACCTTGATAACTCACAAAAGGTAGTAGCTTAGTGGTTCCTTCTCCAAAATAACTCCACCAAGACCTTGGAATCTCCTTAGTAACCAACTTTTATGGAGTGATTTGCAATTCCATCGGTTAAAACTCAAGATTGAAGTAAGAAAGTGGAGTGAAAGATGAAGGTTTTTCTCTCTCTCTTGCTCTCTAAGTTTCAGCCATGAGAAGGAAGAAATGGCTTGATTTTTGGTCAAATTTTGGTTTTAGTAAAGTTAAGGTAAGATGGTCAAAAGTCCAACTTTGAATAAGAAGGTGGCACATGTCACCTTTTGGTTTAAAACTTATCTTTTTGTCTCTCCAATACTAATCCATATACGTAACATCTAATTATCTCTTAGCACCTTGTAAAATAATATCACTTAATACAAAACTCCATCAAATTGTCAAAAATATATTGCATTTACCGCACCAGCGGGTCCCAAGTTCATAATACTCTTCAAAATTAACGTGGAATAACTTGTATCAAGAAAATGATTTGGAAACTATATTTACTTATAAAAATGTATAGAAAATCAAAATATGGAAGAAAGGTACAAAATTATAGACGAGGAAACAAAATAATGTCCAGAAAATATATAAAAATTTTCCGGTTCTCACACTCATTCTTTCGGGGCGTCACAAACTCCCCTCCTTAAAACAATGTCGTCCTCGACATTCCATCTTGTACCAATCAAGTCGAGACATCCTGCAAGAATCACTAATATTTCAAACCAAACCCACAGTCCGGCATCCTAAACATCAAGTCTAGGATACACTACAGAGATCGAAAGCCTAAACTCTGATACCACCTGTGACGCCCCAGCTTCTCCCAAGGGCGAACCCTAGGGTTCGGCGCGTCGCCTGCCCAACTCTCGTCGGGATTCACTCACTACAAACCTCAAACAAAATGCAAAATAAATCTCAAATTTTACGTCAAATTCTCCAAGAATTACATATCGTAAGCGAAGCGCCCACGCTTCCGCTGCGCCACTCTGATCCTTGATACCAGCTATTATACAGGAGGAATTCCAAATCTAAACTGTACAAAATATAGGCCATCCAGTCACGTGAATAAGTACTACAAGCACTTCCTTTGCCTCGAGTCCTGTGGAGGGGAATAAAACAGTTTTGGGGTGAGTTAGAAGCTCAGTGAGTAACCAATAAAAGTAGTAAGAAAACATATTTCACAATAATGCATTTCGATGATGTCATGATTCAGTCATCAAATATCCGTTTATTGCTCTCGTGAGCCAGTGAAATCGTTGCACTTAAACACCCAACGCTCAAATAGATCCTTTAACGTTTAACAATAAGAGGGAGCAACGTTGGTGTTCCAGATAATGTCATGAACTCATTGAAGTGGTGGAGACGTTGGTGTCCAGCACACGAATTCCAAACACTCATTTGAGCCAAAACATGGCATGGACCACATGCAAACACTCATGATATGAAATCGAGTAAATAATGCAAGAAAACGTTCAAAAGTAACTTTGGAAACAGTTTAGGGTCACTCACCTCCACGGCTCAGAAACCATCCATCATATATCATTGCCTTGCCCAAATCCAAACCCTTCAACTCAAACTCAAAACAATCAAATGCTTTCAAAGATCGGACAGCATATCCCCTTAAGTTCCTTACTTTTCCATCCTACAAGCAACATCATTTCATCTCAAATCAACCACATACACATCATACACTATCAAATACACCTTTCGGCACAATATCCATAACTGAAGCTACACTTATCGGATTGAAACGAATCTTATGGCGTTTCGAAGCCAAGACATAAACCTACATTTATTATGAAGACCTCCAAAGCCAAATCATGCATTTTCAGGGGTCAAAAATGGAAAACTACATGAAAACAGAAATCTGGGCGCGGAACAGGGTTCATGGGCAGTCAAGGGTATTTCAGTCATTTCACATGTTACAGTGCTCGGATCTAGCTGAAATTTTGTAGGAAACTAGTTAACACCATTTGCTACAACTTTCATGTTTTAACCTAAGTCTTATTCTGCCTCTAACATGCTCGAATAAATCCGGTCAGAACAGGGCAGATTCAAAATCCTAACCTGGAATTTCCGCATAAAACCGAAATCTTCCGCAAACAACTTCAACTAACATATACAAGCTTCATTTTACACCATTACCAACCATCATATCATGATTAAACCATGATAATCATATAAAATCAGAAAAATCTCCATAAAATCAGAAATTTTGCTAACTTCACTCTAATCCATAAAATCTTCCATAAAATCACATATCTAACCACCACAAGTCATGAATTCACCATTATTGGAAACAAACAATGAATCTTTACACACCGTACCTTGATAACTCACAAAAGGTAGTAGCTTAGTGGTTCCTTCTCCAAAATAACTCCACCAAGACCTTGGAATCTCCTTAGTAACCAACTTTTATGGAGTGATTTGCAATTCCATCGGTTAAAACTCAAGATTGAAGTAAGAAAGTGGAGTGAAAGATGAAGGTTTTTCTCTCTCTCTTGCTCTCTAAGTTTCAGCCATGAGAAGGAAGAAATGGCTTGATTTTTGGTCAAATTTTGGTTTTAGTAAAGTTAAGGTAAGATGGTCAAAAGTCCAACTTTGAATAAGAAGGTGGCACATGTCACCTTTTGGTTTAAAACTTATCTTTTTGTCTCTCCAATACTAATCCATATACGTAACATCTAATTATCTCTTAGCACCTTGTAAAATAATATCACTTAATACAAAACTCCATCAAATTGTCAAAAATATATTGCATTTACCGCACCAGCGGGTCCCAAGTTCATAATACTCTTCAAAATTAACGTGGAATAACTTGTATCAAGAAAATGATTTGGAAACTATATTTACTTATAAAAATGTATAGAAAATCAAAATATGGAAGAAAGGTACAAAATTATAGACGAGGAAACAAAATAATGTCCAGAAAATATATAAAAATTTTCCGGTTCTCACACTCATTCTTTCGGGGCGTCACAAACTCCCCTCCTTAAAACAATGTCGTCCTCGACATTCCATCTTGTACCAATCAAGTCGAGACATCCTGCAAGAATCACTAATATTTCAAACCAAACCCACAGTCCGGCATCCTAAACATCAAGTCTAGGATACACTACAGAGATCGAAAGCCTAAACTCTGATACCACCTGTGACGCCCCAGCTTCTCCCAAGGGCGAACCCTAGGGTTCGGCGCGTCGCCTGCCCAACTCTCGTCGGGATTCACTCACTACAAACCTCAAACAAAATGCAAAATAAATCTCAAATTTTACGTCAAATTCTCCAAGAATTACATATCGTAAGCGAAGCGCCCACGCTTCCGCTGCGCCACTCTGATCCTTGATACCAGCTATTATACAGGAGGAATTCCAAATCTAAACTGTACAAAATATAGGCCATCCAGTCACGTGAATAAGTACTACAAGCACTTCCTTTGCCTCGAGTCCTGTGGAGGGGAATAAAACAGTTTTGGGGTGAGTTAGAAGCTCAGTGAGTAACCAATAAAAGTAGTAAGAAAACATATTTCACAATAATGCATTTCGATGATGTCATGATTCAGTCATCAAATATCCGTTTATTGCTCTCGTGAGCCAGTGAAATCGTTGCACTTAAACACCCAACGCTCAAATAGATCCTTTAACGTTTAACAATAAGAGGGAGCAACGTTGGTGTTCCAGATAATGTCATGAACTCATTGAAGTGGTGGAGACGTTGGTGTCCAGCACACGAATTCCAAACACTCATTTGAGCCAAAACATGGCATGGACCACATGCAAACACTCATGATATGAAATCGAGTAAATAATGCAAGAAAACGTTCAAAAGTAACTTTGGAAACAGTTTAGGGTCACTCACCTCCACGGCTCAGAAACCATCCATCATATATCATTGCCTTGCCCAAATCCAAACCCTTCAACTCAAACTCAAAACAATCAAATGCTTTCAAAGATCGGACAGCATATCCCCTTAAGTTCCTTACTTTTCCATCCTACAAGCAACATCATTTCATCTCAAATCAACCACATACACATCATACACTATCAAATACACCTTTCGGCACAATATCCATAACTGAAGCTACACTTATCGGATTGAAACGAATCTTATGGCGTTTCGAAGCCAAGACATAAACCTACATTTATTATGAAGACCTCCAAAGCCAAATCATGCATTTTCAGGGGTCAAAAATGGAAAACTACATGAAAACAGAAATCTGGGCGCGGAACAGGGTTCATGGGCAGTCAAGGGTATTTCAGTCATTTCACATGTTACAGTGCTCGGATCTAGCTGAAATTTTGTAGGAAACTAGTTAACACCATTTGCTACAACTTTCATGTTTTAACCTAAGTCTTATTCTGCCTCTAACATGCTCGAATAAATCCGGTCAGAACAGGGCAGATTCAAAATCCTAACCTGGAATTTCCGCATAAAACCGAAATCTTCCGCAAACAACTTCAACTAACATATACAAGCTTCATTTTACACCATTACCAACCATCATATCATGATTAAACCATGATAATCATATAAAATCAGAAAAATCTCCATAAAATCAGAAATTTTGCTAACTTCACTCTAATCCATAAAATCTTCCATAAAATCACATATCTAACCACCACAAGTCATGAATTCACCATTATTGGAAACAAACAATGAATCTTTACACACCGTACCTTGATAACTCACAAAAGGTAGTAGCTTAGTGGTTCCTTCTCCAAAATAACTCCACCAAGACCTTGGAATCTCCTTAGTAACCAACTTTTATGGAGTGATTTGCAATTCCATCGGTTAAAACTCAAGATTGAAGTAAGAAAGTGGAGTGAAAGATGAAGGTTTTTCTCTCTCTCTTGCTCTCTAAGTTTCAGCCATGAGAAGGAAGAAATGGCTTGATTTTTGGTCAAATTTTGGTTTTAGTAAAGTTAAGGTAAGATGGTCAAAAGTCCAACTTTGAATAAGAAGGTGGCACATGTCACCTTTTGGTTTAAAACTTATCTTTTTGTCTCTCCAATACTAATCCATATACGTAACATCTAATTATCTCTTAGCACCTTGTAAAATAATATCACTTAATACAAAACTCCATCAAATTGTCAAAAATATATTGCATTTACCGCACCAGCGGGTCCCAAGTTCATAATACTCTTCAAAATTAACGTGGAATAACTTGTATCAAGAAAATGATTTGGAAACTATATTTACTTATAAAAATGTATAGAAAATCAAAATATGGAAGAAAGGTACAAAATTATAGACGAGGAAACAAAATAATGTCCAGAAAATATATAAAAATTTTCCGGTTCTCACACTCATTCTTTCGGGGCGTCACAAACTCCCCTCCTTAAAACAATGTCGTCCTCGACATTCCATCTTGTACCAATCAAGTCGAGACATCCTGCAAGAATCACTAATATTTCAAACCAAACCCACAGTCCGGCATCCTAAACATCAAGTCTAGGATACACTACAGAGATCGAAAGCCTAAACTCTGATACCACCTGTGACGCCCCAGCTTCTCCCAAGGGCGAACCCTAGGGTTCGGCGCGTCGCCTGCCCAACTCTCGTCGGGATTCACTCACTACAAACCTCAAACAAAATGCAAAATAAATCTCAAATTTTACGTCAAATTCTCCAAGAATTACATATCGTAAGCGAAGCGCCCACGCTTCCGCTGCGCCACTCTGATCCTTGATACCAGCTATTATACAGGAGGAATTCCAAATCTAAACTGTACAAAATATAGGCCATCCAGTCACGTGAATAAGTACTACAAGCACTTCCTTTGCCTCGAGTCCTGTGGAGGGGAATAAAACAGTTTTGGGGTGAGTTAGAAGCTCAGTGAGTAACCAATAAAAGTAGTAAGAAAACATATTTCACAATAATGCATTTCGATGATGTCATGATTCAGTCATCAAATATCCGTTTATTGCTCTCGTGAGCCAGTGAAATCGTTGCACTTAAACACCCAACGCTCAAATAGATCCTTTAACGTTTAACAATAAGAGGGAGCAACGTTGGTGTTCCAGATAATGTCATGAACTCATTGAAGTGGTGGAGACGTTGGTGTCCAGCACACGAATTCCAAACACTCATTTGAGCCAAAACATGGCATGGACCACATGCAAACACTCATGATATGAAATCGAGTAAATAATGCAAGAAAACGTTCAAAAGTAACTTTGGAAACAGTTTAGGGTCACTCACCTCCACGGCTCAGAAACCATCCATCATATATCATTGCCTTGCCCAAATCCAAACCCTTCAACTCAAACTCAAAACAATCAAATGCTTTCAAAGATCGGACAGCATATCCCCTTAAGTTCCTTACTTTTCCATCCTACAAGCAACATCATTTCATCTCAAATCAACCACATACACATCATACACTATCAAATACACCTTTCGGCACAATATCCATAACTGAAGCTACACTTATCGGATTGAAACGAATCTTATGGCGTTTCGAAGCCAAGACATAAACCTACATTTATTATGAAGACCTCCAAAGCCAAATCATGCATTTTCAGGGGTCAAAAATGGAAAACTACATGAAAACAGAAATCTGGGCGCGGAACAGGGTTCATGGGCAGTCAAGGGTATTTCAGTCATTTCACATGTTACAGTGCTCGGATCTAGCTGAAATTTTGTAGGAAACTAGTTAACACCATTTGCTACAACTTTCATGTTTTAACCTAAGTCTTATTCTGCCTCTAACATGCTCGAATAAATCCGGTCAGAACAGGGCAGATTCAAAATCCTAACCTGGAATTTCCGCATAAAACCGAAATCTTCCGCAAACAACTTCAACTAACATATACAAGCTTCATTTTACACCATTACCAACCATCATATCATGATTAAACCATGATAATCATATAAAATCAGAAAAATCTCCATAAAATCAGAAATTTTGCTAACTTCACTCTAATCCATAAAATCTTCCATAAAATCACATATCTAACCACCACAAGTCATGAATTCACCATTATTGGAAACAAACAATGAATCTTTACACACCGTACCTTGATAACTCACAAAAGGTAGTAGCTTAGTGGTTCCTTCTCCAAAATAACTCCACCAAGACCTTGGAATCTCCTTAGTAACCAACTTTTATGGAGTGATTTGCAATTCCATCGGTTAAAACTCAAGATTGAAGTAAGAAAGTGGAGTGAAAGATGAAGGTTTTTCTCTCTCTCTTGCTCTCTAAGTTTCAGCCATGAGAAGGAAGAAATGGCTTGATTTTTGGTCAAATTTTGGTTTTAGTAAAGTTAAGGTAAGATGGTCAAAAGTCCAACTTTGAATAAGAAGGTGGCACATGTCACCTTTTGGTTTAAAACTTATCTTTTTGTCTCTCCAATACTAATCCATATACGTAACATCTAATTATCTCTTAGCACCTTGTAAAATAATATCACTTAATACAAAACTCCATCAAATTGTCAAAAATATATTGCATTTACCGCACCAGCGGGTCCCAAGTTCATAATACTCTTCAAAATTAACGTGGAATAACTTGTATCAAGAAAATGATTTGGAAACTATATTTACTTATAAAAATGTATAGAAAATCAAAATATGGAAGAAAGGTACAAAATTATAGACGAGGAAACAAAATAATGTCCAGAAAATATATAAAAATTTTCCGGTTCTCACACTCATTCTTTCGGGGCGTCACAAACTCCCCTCCTTAAAACAATGTCGTCCTCGACATTCCATCTTGTACCAATCAAGTCGAGACATCCTGCAAGAATCACTAATATTTCAAACCAAACCCACAGTCCGGCATCCTAAACATCAAGTCTAGGATACACTACAGAGATCGAAAGCCTAAACTCTGATACCACCTGTGACGCCCCAGCTTCTCCCAAGGGCGAACCCTAGGGTTCGGCGCGTCGCCTGCCCAACTCTCGTCGGGATTCACTCACTACAAACCTCAAACAAAATGCAAAATAAATCTCAAATTTTACGTCAAATTCTCCAAGAATTACATATCGTAAGCGAAGCGCCCACGCTTCCGCTGCGCCACTCTGATCCTTGATACCAGCTATTATACAGGAGGAATTCCAAATCTAAACTGTACAAAATATAGGCCATCCAGTCACGTGAATAAGTACTACAAGCACTTCCTTTGCCTCGAGTCCTGTGGAGGGGAATAAAACAGTTTTGGGGTGAGTTAGAAGCTCAGTGAGTAACCAATAAAAGTAGTAAGAAAACATATTTCACAATAATGCATTTCGATGATGTCATGATTCAGTCATCAAATATCCGTTTATTGCTCTCGTGAGCCAGTGAAATCGTTGCACTTAAACACCCAACGCTCAAATAGATCCTTTAACGTTTAACAATAAGAGGGAGCAACGTTGGTGTTCCAGATAATGTCATGAACTCATTGAAGTGGTGGAGACGTTGGTGTCCAGCACACGAATTCCAAACACTCATTTGAGCCAAAACATGGCATGGACCACATGCAAACACTCATGATATGAAATCGAGTAAATAATGCAAGAAAACGTTCAAAAGTAACTTTGGAAACAGTTTAGGGTCACTCACCTCCACGGCTCAGAAACCATCCATCATATATCATTGCCTTGCCCAAATCCAAACCCTTCAACTCAAACTCAAAACAATCAAATGCTTTCAAAGATCGGACAGCATATCCCCTTAAGTTCCTTACTTTTCCATCCTACAAGCAACATCATTTCATCTCAAATCAACCACATACACATCATACACTATCAAATACACCTTTCGGCACAATATCCATAACTGAAGCTACACTTATCGGATTGAAACGAATCTTATGGCGTTTCGAAGCCAAGACATAAACCTACATTTATTATGAAGACCTCCAAAGCCAAATCATGCATTTTCAGGGGTCAAAAATGGAAAACTACATGAAAACAGAAATCTGGGCGCGGAACAGGGTTCATGGGCAGTCAAGGGTATTTCAGTCATTTCACATGTTACAGTGCTCGGATCTAGCTGAAATTTTGTAGGAAACTAGTTAACACCATTTGCTACAACTTTCATGTTTTAACCTAAGTCTTATTCTGCCTCTAACATGCTCGAATAAATCCGGTCAGAACAGGGCAGATTCAAAATCCTAACCTGGAATTTCCGCATAAAACCGAAATCTTCCGCAAACAACTTCAACTAACATATACAAGCTTCATTTTACACCATTACCAACCATCATATCATGATTAAACCATGATAATCATATAAAATCAGAAAAATCTCCATAAAATCAGAAATTTTGCTAACTTCACTCTAATCCATAAAATCTTCCATAAAATCACATATCTAACCACCACAAGTCATGAATTCACCATTATTGGAAACAAACAATGAATCTTTACACACCGTACCTTGATAACTCACAAAAGGTAGTAGCTTAGTGGTTCCTTCTCCAAAATAACTCCACCAAGACCTTGGAATCTCCTTAGTAACCAACTTTTATGGAGTGATTTGCAATTCCATCGGTTAAAACTCAAGATTGAAGTAAGAAAGTGGAGTGAAAGATGAAGGTTTTTCTCTCTCTCTTGCTCTCTAAGTTTCAGCCATGAGAAGGAAGAAATGGCTTGATTTTTGGTCAAATTTTGGTTTTAGTAAAGTTAAGGTAAGATGGTCAAAAGTCCAACTTTGAATAAGAAGGTGGCACATGTCACCTTTTGGTTTAAAACTTATCTTTTTGTCTCTCCAATACTAATCCATATACGTAACATCTAATTATCTCTTAGCACCTTGTAAAATAATATCACTTAATACAAAACTCCATCAAATTGTCAAAAATATATTGCATTTACCGCACCAGCGGGTCCCAAGTTCATAATACTCTTCAAAATTAACGTGGAATAACTTGTATCAAGAAAATGATTTGGAAACTATATTTACTTATAAAAATGTATAGAAAATCAAAATATGGAAGAAAGGTACAAAATTATAGACGAGGAAACAAAATAATGTCCAGAAAATATATAAAAATTTTCCGGTTCTCACACTCATTCTTTCGGGGCGTCACAAACTCCCCTCCTTAAAACAATGTCGTCCTCGACATTCCATCTTGTACCAATCAAGTCGAGACATCCTGCAAGAATCACTAATATTTCAAACCAAACCCACAGTCCGGCATCCTAAACATCAAGTCTAGGATACACTACAGAGATCGAAAGCCTAAACTCTGATACCACCTGTGACGCCCCAGCTTCTCCCAAGGGCGAACCCTAGGGTTCGGCGCGTCGCCTGCCCAACTCTCGTCGGGATTCACTCACTACAAACCTCAAACAAAATGCAAAATAAATCTCAAATTTTACGTCAAATTCTCCAAGAATTACATATCGTAAGCGAAGCGCCCACGCTTCCGCTGCGCCACTCTGATCCTTGATACCAGCTATTATACAGGAGGAATTCCAAATCTAAACTGTACAAAATATAGGCCATCCAGTCACGTGAATAAGTACTACAAGCACTTCCTTTGCCTCGAGTCCTGTGGAGGGGAATAAAACAGTTTTGGGGTGAGTTAGAAGCTCAGTGAGTAACCAATAAAAGTAGTAAGAAAACATATTTCACAATAATGCATTTCGATGATGTCATGATTCAGTCATCAAATATCCGTTTATTGCTCTCGTGAGCCAGTGAAATCGTTGCACTTAAACACCCAACGCTCAAATAGATCCTTTAACGTTTAACAATAAGAGGGAGCAACGTTGGTGTTCCAGATAATGTCATGAACTCATTGAAGTGGTGGAGACGTTGGTGTCCAGCACACGAATTCCAAACACTCATTTGAGCCAAAACATGGCATGGACCACATGCAAACACTCATGATATGAAATCGAGTAAATAATGCAAGAAAACGTTCAAAAGTAACTTTGGAAACAGTTTAGGGTCACTCACCTCCACGGCTCAGAAACCATCCATCATATATCATTGCCTTGCCCAAATCCAAACCCTTCAACTCAAACTCAAAACAATCAAATGCTTTCAAAGATCGGACAGCATATCCCCTTAAGTTCCTTACTTTTCCATCCTACAAGCAACATCATTTCATCTCAAATCAACCACATACACATCATACACTATCAAATACACCTTTCGGCACAATATCCATAACTGAAGCTACACTTATCGGATTGAAACGAATCTTATGGCGTTTCGAAGCCAAGACATAAACCTACATTTATTATGAAGACCTCCAAAGCCAAATCATGCATTTTCAGGGGTCAAAAATGGAAAACTACATGAAAACAGAAATCTGGGCGCGGAACAGGGTTCATGGGCAGTCAAGGGTATTTCAGTCATTTCACATGTTACAGTGCTCGGATCTAGCTGAAATTTTGTAGGAAACTAGTTAACACCATTTGCTACAACTTTCATGTTTTAACCTAAGTCTTATTCTGCCTCTAACATGCTCGAATAAATCCGGTCAGAACAGGGCAGATTCAAAATCCTAACCTGGAATTTCCGCATAAAACCGAAATCTTCCGCAAACAACTTCAACTAACATATACAAGCTTCATTTTACACCATTACCAACCATCATATCATGATTAAACCATGATAATCATATAAAATCAGAAAAATCTCCATAAAATCAGAAATTTTGCTAACTTCACTCTAATCCATAAAATCTTCCATAAAATCACATATCTAACCACCACAAGTCATGAATTCACCATTATTGGAAACAAACAATGAATCTTTACACACCGTACCTTGATAACTCACAAAAGGTAGTAGCTTAGTGGTTCCTTCTCCAAAATAACTCCACCAAGACCTTGGAATCTCCTTAGTAACCAACTTTTATGGAGTGATTTGCAATTCCATCGGTTAAAACTCAAGATTGAAGTAAGAAAGTGGAGTGAAAGATGAAGGTTTTTCTCTCTCTCTTGCTCTCTAAGTTTCAGCCATGAGAAGGAAGAAATGGCTTGATTTTTGGTCAAATTTTGGTTTTAGTAAAGTTAAGGTAAGATGGTCAAAAGTCCAACTTTGAATAAGAAGGTGGCACATGTCACCTTTTGGTTTAAAACTTATCTTTTTGTCTCTCCAATACTAATCCATATACGTAACATCTAATTATCTCTTAGCACCTTGTAAAATAATATCACTTAATACAAAACTCCATCAAATTGTCAAAAATATATTGCATTTACCGCACCAGCGGGTCCCAAGTTCATAATACTCTTCAAAATTAACGTGGAATAACTTGTATCAAGAAAATGATTTGGAAACTATATTTACTTATAAAAATGTATAGAAAATCAAAATATGGAAGAAAGGTACAAAATTATAGACGAGGAAACAAAATAATGTCCAGAAAATATATAAAAATTTTCCGGTTCTCACACTCATTCTTTCGGGGCGTCACAAACTCCCCTCCTTAAAACAATGTCGTCCTCGACATTCCATCTTGTACCAATCAAGTCGAGACATCCTGCAAGAATCACTAATATTTCAAACCAAACCCACAGTCCGGCATCCTAAACATCAAGTCTAGGATACACTACAGAGATCGAAAGCCTAAACTCTGATACCACCTGTGACGCCCCAGCTTCTCCCAAGGGCGAACCCTAGGGTTCGGCGCGTCGCCTGCCCAACTCTCGTCGGGATTCACTCACTACAAACCTCAAACAAAATGCAAAATAAATCTCAAATTTTACGTCAAATTCTCCAAGAATTACATATCGTAAGCGAAGCGCCCACGCTTCCGCTGCGCCACTCTGATCCTTGATACCAGCTATTATACAGGAGGAATTCCAAATCTAAACTGTACAAAATATAGGCCATCCAGTCACGTGAATAAGTACTACAAGCACTTCCTTTGCCTCGAGTCCTGTGGAGGGGAATAAAACAGTTTTGGGGTGAGTTAGAAGCTCAGTGAGTAACCAATAAAAGTAGTAAGAAAACATATTTCACAATAATGCATTTCGATGATGTCATGATTCAGTCATCAAATATCCGTTTATTGCTCTCGTGAGCCAGTGAAATCGTTGCACTTAAACACCCAACGCTCAAATAGATCCTTTAACGTTTAACAATAAGAGGGAGCAACGGAGCCAAAACATGGCATGGACCACATGCAAACACTCATGATATGAAATCGAGTAAATAATGCAAGAAAACGTTCAAAAGTAACTTTGGAAACAGTTTAGGGTCACTCACCTCCACGGCTCAGAAACCATCCATCATATATCATTGCCTTGCCCAAATCCAAACCCTTCAACTCAAACTCAAAACAATCAAATGCTTTCAAAGATCGGACAGCATATCCCCTTAAGTTCCTTACTTTTCCATCCTACAAGCAACATCATTTCATCTCAAATCAACCACATACACATCATACACTATCAAATACACCTTTCGGCACAATATCCATAACTGAAGCTACACTTATCGGATTGAAACGAATCTTATGGCGTTTCGAAGCCAAGACATAAACCTACATTTATTATGAAGACCTCCAAAGCCAAATCATGCATTTTCAGGGGTCAAAAATGGAAAACTACATGAAAACAGAAATCTGGGCGCGGAACAGGGTTCATGGGCAGTCAAGGGTATTTCAGTCATTTCACATGTTACAGTGCTCGGATCTAGCTGAAATTTTGTAGGAAACTAGTTAACACCATTTGCTACAACTTTCATGTTTTAACCTAAGTCTTATTCTGCCTCTAACATGCTCGAATAAATCCGGTCAGAACAGGGCAGATTCAAAATCCTAACCTGGAATTTCCGCATAAAACCGAAATCTTCCGCAAACAACTTCAACTAACATATACAAGCTTCATTTTACACCATTACCAACCATCATATCATGATTAAACCATGATAATCATATAAAATCAGAAAAATCTCCATAAAATCAGAAATTTTGCTAACTTCACTCTAATCCATAAAATCTTCCATAAAATCACATATCTAACCACCACAAGTCATGAATTCACCATTATTGGAAACAAACAATGAATCTTTACACACCGTACCTTGATAACTCACAAAAGGTAGTAGCTTAGTGGTTCCTTCTCCAAAATAACTCCACCAAGACCTTGGAATCTCCTTAGTAACCAACTTTTATGGAGTGATTTGCAATTCCATCGGTTAAAACTCAAGATTGAAGTAAGAAAGTGGAGTGAAAGATGAAGGTTTTTCTCTCTCTCTTGCTCTCTAAGTTTCAGCCATGAGAAGGAAGAAATGGCTTGATTTTTGGTCAAATTTTGGTTTTAGTAAAGTTAAGGTAAGATGGTCAAAAGTCCAACTTTGAATAAGAAGGTGGCACATGTCACCTTTTGGTTTAAAACTTATCTTTTTGTCTCTCCAATACTAATCCATATACGTAACATCTAATTATCTCTTAGCACCTTGTAAAATAATATCACTTAATACAAAACTCCATCAAATTGTCAAAAATATATTGCATTTACCGCACCAGCGGGTCCCAAGTTCATAATACTCTTCAAAATTAACGTGGAATAACTTGTATCAAGAAAATGATTTGGAAACTATATTTACTTATAAAAATGTATAGAAAATCAAAATATGGAAGAAAGGTACAAAATTATAGACGAGGAAACAAAATAATGTCCAGAAAATATATAAAAATTTTCCGGTTCTCACACTCATTCTTTCGGGGCGTCACAAACTCCCCTCCTTAAAACAATGTCGTCCTCGACATTCCATCTTGTACCAATCAAGTCGAGACATCCTGCAAGAATCACTAATATTTCAAACCAAACCCACAGTCCGGCATCCTAAACATCAAGTCTAGGATACACTACAGAGATCGAAAGCCTAAACTCTGATACCACCTGTGACGCCCCAGCTTCTCCCAAGGGCGAACCCTAGGGTTCGGCGCGTCGCCTGCCCAACTCTCGTCGGGATTCACTCACTACAAACCTCAAACAAAATGCAAAATAAATCTCAAATTTTACGTCAAATTCTCCAAGAATTACATATCGTAAGCGAAGCGCCCACGCTTCCGCTGCGCCACTCTGATCCTTGATACCAGCTATTATACAGGAGGAATTCCAAATCTAAACTGTACAAAATATAGGCCATCCAGTCACGTGAATAAGTACTACAAGCACTTCCTTTGCCTCGAGTCCTGTGGAGGGGAATAAAACAGTTTTGGGGTGAGTTAGAAGCTCAGTGAGTAACCAATAAAAGTAGTAAGAAAACATATTTCACAATAATGCATTTCGATGATGTCATGATTCAGTCATCAAATATCCGTTTATTGCTCTCGTGAGCCAGTGAAATCGTTGCACTTAAACACCCAACGCTCAAATAGATCCTTTAACGTTTAACAATAAGAGGGAGCAACGTTGGTGTTCCAGATAATGTCATGAACTCATTGAAGTGGTGGAGACGTTGGTGTCCAGCACACGAATTCCAAACACTCATTTGAGCCAAAACATGGCATGGACCACATGCAAACACTCATGATATGAAATCGAGTAAATAATGCAAGAAAACGTTCAAAAGTAACTTTGGAAACAGTTTAGGGTCACTCACCTCCACGGCTCAGAAACCATCCATCATATATCATTGCCTTGCCCAAATCCAAACCCTTCAACTCAAACTCAAAACAATCAAATGCTTTCAAAGATCGGACAGCATATCCCCTTAAGTTCCTTACTTTTCCATCCTACAAGCAACATCATTTCATCTCAAATCAACCACATACACATCATACACTATCAAATACACCTTTCGGCACAATATCCATAACTGAAGCTACACTTATCGGATTGAAACGAATCTTATGGCGTTTCGAAGCCAAGACATAAACCTACATTTATTATGAAGACCTCCAAAGCCAAATCATGCATTTTCAGGGGTCAAAAATGGAAAACTACATGAAAACAGAAATCTGGGCGCGGAACAGGGTTCATGGGCAGTCAAGGGTATTTCAGTCATTTCACATGTTACAGTGCTCGGATCTAGCTGAAATTTTGTAGGAAACTAGTTAACACCATTTGCTACAACTTTCATGTTTTAACCTAAGTCTTATTCTGCCTCTAACATGCTCGAATAAATCCGGTCAGAACAGGGCAGATTCAAAATCCTAACCTGGAATTTCCGCATAAAACCGAAATCTTCCGCAAACAACTTCAACTAACATATACAAGCTTCATTTTACACCATTACCAACCATCATATCATGATTAAACCATGATAATCATATAAAATCAGAAAAATCTCCATAAAATCAGAAATTTTGCTAACTTCACTCTAATCCATAAAATCTTCCATAAAATCACATATCTAACCACCACAAGTCATGAATTCACCATTATTGGAAACAAACAATGAATCTTTACACACCGTACCTTGATAACTCACAAAAGGTAGTAGCTTAGTGGTTCCTTCTCCAAAATAACTCCACCAAGACCTTGGAATCTCCTTAGTAACCAACTTTTATGGAGTGATTTGCAATTCCATCGGTTAAAACTCAAGATTGAAGTAAGAAAGTGGAGTGAAAGATGAAGGTTTTTCTCTCTCTCTTGCTCTCTAAGTTTCAGCCATGAGAAGGAAGAAATGGCTTGATTTTTGGTCAAATTTTGGTTTTAGTAAAGTTAAGGTAAGATGGTCAAAAGTCCAACTTTGAATAAGAAGGTGGCACATGTCACCTTTTGGTTTAAAACTTATCTTTTTGTCTCTCCAATACTAATCCATATACGTAACATCTAATTATCTCTTAGCACCTTGTAAAATAATATCACTTAATACAAAACTCCATCAAATTGTCAAAAATATATTGCATTTACCGCACCAGCGGGTCCCAAGTTCATAATACTCTTCAAAATTAACGTGGAATAACTTGTATCAAGAAAATGATTTGGAAACTATATTTACTTATAAAAATGTATAGAAAATCAAAATATGGAAGAAAGGTACAAAATTATAGACGAGGAAACAAAATAATGTCCAGAAAATATATAAAAATTTTCCGGTTCTCACACTCATTCTTTCGGGGCGTCACAAACTCCCCTCCTTAAAACAATGTCGTCCTCGACATTCCATCTTGTACCAATCAAGTCGAGACATCCTGCAAGAATCACTAATATTTCAAACCAAACCCACAGTCCGGCATCCTAAACATCAAGTCTAGGATACACTACAGAGATCGAAAGCCTAAACTCTGATACCACCTGTGACGCCCCAGCTTCTCCCAAGGGCGAACCCTAGGGTTCGGCGCGTCGCCTGCCCAACTCTCGTCGGGATTCACTCACTACAAACCTCAAACAAAATGCAAAATAAATCTCAAATTTTACGTCAAATTCTCCAAGAATTACATATCGTAAGCGAAGCGCCCACGCTTCCGCTGCGCCACTCTGATCCTTGATACCAGCTATTATACAGGAGGAATTCCAAATCTAAACTGTACAAAATATAGGCCATCCAGTCACGTGAATAAGTACTACAAGCACTTCCTTTGCCTCGAGTCCTGTGGAGGGGAATAAAACAGTTTTGGGGTGAGTTAGAAGCTCAGTGAGTAACCAATAAAAGTAGTAAGAAAACATATTTCACAATAATGCATTTCGATGATGTCATGATTCAGTCATCAAATATCCGTTTATTGCTCTCGTGAGCCAGTGAAATCGTTGCACTTAAACACCCAACGCTCAAATAGATCCTTTAACGTTTAACAATAAGAGGGAGCAACGTTGGTGTTCCAGATAATGTCATGAACTCATTGAAGTGGTGGAGACGTTGGTGTCCAGCACACGAATTCCAAACACTCATTTGAGCCAAAACATGGCATGGACCACATGCAAACACTCATGATATGAAATCGAGTAAATAATGCAAGAAAACGTTCAAAAGTAACTTTGGAAACAGTTTAGGGTCACTCACCTCCACGGCTCAGAAACCATCCATCATATATCATTGCCTTGCCCAAATCCAAACCCTTCAACTCAAACTCAAAACAATCAAATGCTTTCAAAGATCGGACAGCATATCCCCTTAAGTTCCTTACTTTTCCATCCTACAAGCAACATCATTTCATCTCAAATCAACCACATACACATCATAGACTATCAAATACACCTTTCGGCACAATATCCATAACTGAAGCTACACTTATCGGATTGAAACGAATCTTATGGCGTTTCGAAGCCAAGACATAAACCTACATTTATTATGAAGACCTCCAAAGCCAAATCATGCATTTTCAGGGGTCAAAAATGGAAAACTACATGAAAACAGAAATCTGGGCGCGGAACAGGGTTCATGGGCAGTCAAGGGTATTTCAGTCATTTCACATGTTACAGTGCTCGGATCTAGCTGAAATTTTGTAGGAAACTAGTTAACACCATTTGCTACAACTTTCATGTTTTAACCTAAGTCTTATTCTGCCTCTAACATGCTCGAATAAATCCGGTCAGAACAGGGCAGATTCAAAATCCTAACCTGGAATTTCCGCATAAAACCGAAATCTTCCGCAAACAACTTCAACTAACATATACAAGCTTCATTTTACACCATTACCAACCATCATATCATGATTAAACCATGATAATCATATAAAATCAGAAAAATCTCCATAAAATCAGAAATTTTGCTAACTTCACTCTAATCCATAAAATCTTCCATAAAATCACATATCTAACCACCACAAGTCATGAATTCACCATTATTGGAAACAAACAATGAATCTTTACACACCGTACCTTGATAACTCACAAAAGGTAGTAGCTTAGTGGTTCCTTCTCCAAAATAACTCCACCAAGACCTTGGAATCTCCTTAGTAACCAACTTTTATGGAGTGATTTGCAATTCCATCGGTTAAAACTCAAGATTGAAGTAAGAAAGTGGAGTGAAAGATGAAGGTTTTTCTCTCTCTCTTGCTCTCTAAGTTTCAGCCATGAGAAGGAAGAAATGGCTTGATTTTTGGTCAAATTTTGGTTTTAGTAAAGTTAAGGTAAGATGGTCAAAAGTCCAACTTTGAATAAGAAGGTGGCACATGTCACCTTTTGGTTTAAAACTTATCTTTTTGTCTCTCCAATACTAATCCATATACGTAACATCTAATTATCTCTTAGCACCTTGTAAAATAATATCACTTAATACAAAACTCCATCAAATTGTCAAAAATATATTGCATTTACCGCACCAGCGGGTCCCAAGTTCATAATACTCTTCAAAATTAACGTGGAATAACTTGTATCAAGAAAATGATTTGGAAACTATATTTACTTATAAAAATGTATAGAAAATCAAAATATGGAAGAAAGGTACAAAATTATAGACGAGGAAACAAAATAATGTCCAGAAAATATATAAAAATTTTGCGGTTCTCACACTCATTCTTTCGGGGCGTCACAAACTCCCCTCCTTAAAACAATGTCGTCCTCGACATTCCATCTTGTACCAATCAAGTCGAGACATCCTGCAAGAATCACTAATATTTCAAACCAAACCCACAGTCCGGCATCCTAAACATCAAGTCTAGGATACACTACAGAGATCGAAAGCCTAAACTCTGATACCACCTGTGACGCCCCAGCTTCTCCCAAGGGCGAACCCTAGGGTTCGGCGCGTCGCCTGCCCAACTCTCGTCGGGATTCACTCACTACAAACCTCAAACAAAATGCAAAATAAATCTCAAATTTTACGTCAAATTCTCCAAGAATTACATATCGTAAGCGAAGCGCCCACGCTTCCGCTGCGCCACTCTGATCCTTGATACCAGCTATTATACAGGAGGAATTCCAAATCTAAACTGTACAAAATATAGGCCATCCAGTCACGTGAATAAGTACTACAAGCACTTCCTTTGCCTCGAGTCCTGTGGAGGGGAATAAAACAGTTTTGGGGTGAGTTAGAAGCTCAGTGAGTAACCAATAAAAGTAGTAAGAAAACATATTTCACAATAATGCATTTCGATGATGTCATGATTCAGTCATCAAATATCCGTTTATTGCTCTCGTGAGCCAGTGAAATCGTTGCACTTAAACACCCAACGCTCAAATAGATCCTTTAACGTTTAACAATAAGAGGGAGCAACGTTGGTGTTCCAGATAATGTCATGAACTCATTGAAGTGGTGGAGACGTTGGTGTCCAGCACACGAATTCCAAACACTCATTTGAGCCAAAACATGGCATGGACCACATGCAAACACTCATGATATGAAATCGAGTAAATAATGCAAGAAAACGTTCAAAAGTAACTTTGGAAACAGTTTAGGGTCACTCACCTCCACGGCTCAGAAACCATCCATCATATATCATTGCCTTGCCCAAATCCAAACCCTTCAACTCAAACTCAAAACAATCAAATGCTTTCAAAGATCGGACAGCATATCCCCTTAAGTTCCTTACTTTTCCATCCTACAAGCAACATCATTTCATCTCAAATCAACCACATACACATCATACACTATCAAATACACCTTTCGGCACAATATCCATAACTGAAGCTACACTTATCGGATTGAAACGAATCTTATGGCGTTTCGAAGCCAAGACATAAACCTACATTTATTATGAAGACCTCCAAAGCCAAATCATGCATTTTCAGGGGTCAAAAATGGAAAACTACATGAAAACAGAAATCTGGGCGCGGAACAGGGTTCATGGGCAGTCAAGGGTATTTCAGTCATTTCACATGTTACAGTGCTCGGATCTAGCTGAAATTTTGTAGGAAACTAGTTAACACCATTTGCTACAACTTTCATGTTTTAACCTAAGTCTTATTCTGCCTCTAACATGCTCGAATAAATCCGGTCAGAACAGGGCAGATTCAAAATCCTAACCTGGAATTTCCGCATAAAACCGAAATCTTCCGCAAACAACTTCAACTAACATATACAAGCTTCATTTTACACCATTACCAACCATCATATCATGATTAAACCATGATAATCATATAAAATCAGAAAAATCTCCATAAAATCAGAAATTTTGCTAACTTCACTCTAATCCATAAAATCTTCCATAAAATCACATATCTAACCACCACAAGTCATGAATTCACCATTATTGGAAACAAACAATGAATCTTTACACACCGTACCTTGATAACTCACAAAAGGTAGTAGCTTAGTGGTTCCTTCTCCAAAATAACTCCACCAAGACCTTGGAATCTCCTTAGTAACCAACTTTTATGGAGTGATTTGCAATTCCATCGGTTAAAACTCAAGATTGAAGTAAGAAAGTGGAGTGAAAGATGAAGGTTTTTCTCTCTCTCTTGCTCTCTAAGTTTCAGCCATGAGAAGGAAGAAATGGCTTGATTTTTGGTCAAATTTTGGTTTTAGTAAAGTTAAGGTAAGATGGTCAAAAGTCCAACTTTGAATAAGAAGGTGGCACATGTCACCTTTTGGTTTAAAACTTATCTTTTTGTCTCTCCAATACTAATCCATATACGTAACATCTAATTATCTCTTAGCACCTTGTAAAATAATATCACTTAATACAAAACTCCATCAAATTGTCAAAAATATATTGCATTTACCGCACCAGCGGGTCCCAAGTTCATAATACTCTTCAAAATTAACGTGGAATAACTTGTATCAAGAAAATGATTTGGAAACTATATTTACTTATAAAAATGTATAGAAAATCAAAATATGGAAGAAAGGTACAAAATTATAGACGAGGAAACAAAATAATGTCCAGAAAATATATAAAAATTTTCCGGTTCTCACACTCATTCTTTCGGGGCGTCACAAACTCCCCTCCTTAAAACAATGTCGTCCTCGACATTCCATCTTGTACCAATCAAGTCGAGACATCCTGCAAGAATCACTAATATTTCAAACCAAACCCACAGTCCGGCATCCTAAACATCAAGTCTAGGATACACTACAGAGATCGAAAGCCTAAACTCTGATACCACCTGTGACGCCCCAGCTTCTCCCAAGGGCGAACCCTAGGGTTCGGCGCGTCGCCTGCCCAACTCTCGTCGGGATTCACTCACTACAAACCTCAAACAAAATGCAAAATAAATCTCAAATTTTACGTCAAATTCTCCAAGAATTACATATCGTAAGCGAAGCGCCCACGCTTCCGCTGCGCCACTCTGATCCTTGATACCAGCTATTATACAGGAGGAATTCCAAATCTAAACTGTACAAAATATAGGCCATCCAGTCACGTGAATAAGTACTACAAGCACTTCCTTTGCCTCGAGTCCTGTGGAGGGGAATAAAACAGTTTTGGGGTGAGTTAGAAGCTCAGTGAGTAACCAATAAAAGTAGTAAGAAAACATATTTCACAATAATGCATTTCGATGATGTCATGATTCAGTCATCAAATATCCGTTTATTGCTCTCGTGAGCCAGTGAAATCGTTGCACTTAAACACCCAACGCTCAAATAGATCCTTTAACGTTTAACAATAAGAGGGAGCAACGTTGGTGTTCCAGATAATGTCATGAACTCATTGAAGTGGTGGAGACGTTGGTGTCCAGCACACGAATTCCAAACACTCATTTGAGCCAAAACATGGCATGGACCACATGCAAACACTCATGATATGAAATCGAGTAAATAATGCAAGAAAACGTTCAAAAGTAACTTTGGAAACAGTTTAGGGTCACTCACCTCCACGGCTCAGAAACCATCCATCATATATCATTGCCTTGCCCAAATCCAAACCCTTCAACTCAAACTCAAAACAATCAAATGCTTTCAAAGATCGGACAGCATATCCCCTTAAGTTCCTTACTTTTCCATCCTACAAGCAACATCATTTCATCTCAAATCAACCACATACACATCATAGACTATCAAATACACCTTTCGGCACAATATCCATAACTGAAGCTACACTTATCGGATTGAAACGAATCTTATGGCGTTTCGAAGCCAAGACATAAACCTACATTTATTATGAAGACCTCCAAAGCCAAATCATGCATTTTCAGGGGTCAAAAATGGAAAACTACATGAAAACAGAAATCTGGGCGCGGAACAGGGTTCATGGGCAGTCAAGGGTATTTCAGTCATTTCACATGTTACAGTGCTCGGATCTAGCTGAAATTTTGTAGGAAACTAGTTAACACCATTTGCTACAACTTTCATGTTTTAACCTAAGTCTTATTCTGCCTCTAACATGCTCGAATAAATCCGGTCAGAACAGGGCAGATTCAAAATCCTAACCTGGAATTTCCGCATAAAACCGAAATCTTCCGCAAACAACTTCAACTAACATATACAAGCTTCATTTTACACCATTACCAACCATCATATCATGATTAAACCATGATAATCATATAAAATCAGAAAAATCTCCATAAAATCAGAAATTTTGCTAACTTCACTCTAATCCATAAAATCTTCCATAAAATCACATATCTAACCACCACAAGTCATGAATTCACCATTATTGGAAACAAACAATGAATCTTTACACACCGTACCTTGATAACTCACAAAAGGTAGTAGCTTAGTGGTTCCTTCTCCAAAATAACTCCACCAAGACCTTGGAATCTCCTTAGTAACCAACTTTTATGGAGTGATTTGCAATTCCATCGGTTAAAACTCAAGATTGAAGTAAGAAAGTGGAGTGAAAGATGAAGGTTTTTCTCTCTCTCTTGCTCTCTAAGTTTCAGCCATGAGAAGGAAGAAATGGCTTGATTTTTGGTCAAATTTTGGTTTTAGTAAAGTTAAGGTAAGATGGTCAAAAGTCCAACTTTGAATAAGAAGGTGGCACATGTCACCTTTTGGTTTAAAACTTATCTTTTTGTCTCTCCAATACTAATCCATATACGTAACATCTAATTATCTCTTAGCACCTTGTAAAATAATATCACTTAATACAAAACTCCATCAAATTGTCAAAAATATATTGCATTTACCGCACCAGCGGGTCCCAAGTTCATAATACTCTTCAAAATTAACGTGGAATAACTTGTATCAAGAAAATGATTTGGAAACTATATTTACTTATAAAAATGTATAGAAAATCAAAATATGGAAGAAAGGTACAAAATTATAGACGAGGAAACAAAATAATGTCCAGAAAATATATAAAAATTTTCCGGTTCTCACACTCATTCTTTCGGGGCGTCACAAACTCCCCTCCTTAAAACAATGTCGTCCTCGACATTCCATCTTGTACCAATCAAGTCGAGACATCCTGCAAGAATCACTAATATTTCAAACCAAACCCACAGTCCGGCATCCTAAACATCAAGTCTAGGATACACTACAGAGATCGAAAGCCTAAACTCTGATACCACCTGTGACGCCCCAGCTTCTCCCAAGGGCGAACCCTAGGGTTCGGCGCGTCGCCTGCCCAACTCTCGTCGGGATTCACTCACTACAAACCTCAAACAAAATGCAAAATAAATCTCAAATTTTACGTCAAATTCTCCAAGAATTACATATCGTAAGCGAAGCGCCCACGCTTCCGCTGCGCCACTCTGATCCTTGATACCAGCTATTATACAGGAGGAATTCCAAATCTAAACTGTACAAAATATAGGCCATCCAGTCACGTGAATAAGTACTACAAGCACTTCCTTTGCCTCGAGTCCTGTGGAGGGGAATAAAACAGTTTTGGGGTGAGTTAGAAGCTCAGTGAGTAACCAATAAAAGTAGTAAGAAAACATATTTCACAATAATGCATTTCGATGATGTCATGATTCAGTCATCAAATATCCGTTTATTGCTCTCGTGAGCCAGTGAAATCGTTGCACTTAAACACCCAACGCTCAAATAGATCCTTTAACGTTTAACAATAAGAGGGAGCAACGTTGGTGTTCCAGATAATGTCATGAACTCATTGAAGTGGTGGAGACGTTGGTGTCCAGCACACGAATTCCAAACACTCATTTGAGCCAAAACATGGCATGGACCACATGCAAACACTCATGATATGAAATCGAGTAAATAATGCAAGAAAACGTTCAAAAGTAACTTTGGAAACAGTTTAGGGTCACTCACCTCCACGGCTCAGAAACCATCCATCATATATCATTGCCTTGCCCAAATCCAAACCCTTCAACTCAAACTCAAAACAATCAAATGCTTTCAAAGATCGGACAGCATATCCCCTTAAGTTCCTTACTTTTCCATCCTACAAGCAACATCATTTCATCTCAAATCAACCACATACACATCATACACTATCAAATACACCTTTCGGCACAATATCCATAACTGAAGCTACACTTATCGGATTGAAACGAATCTTATGGCGTTTCGAAGCCAAGACATAAACCTACATTTATTATGAAGACCTCCAAAGCCAAATCATGCATTTTCAGGGGTCAAAAATGGAAAACTACATGAAAACAGAAATCTGGGCGCGGAACAGGGTTCATGGGCAGTCAAGGGTATTTCAGTCATTTCACATGTTACAGTGATCGGATCTAGCTGAAATTTTGTAGGAAACTAGTTAACACCATTTGCTACAACTTTCATGTTTTAACCTAAGTCTTATTCTGCCTCTAACATGCTCGAATAAATCCGGTCAGAACAGGGCAGATTCAAAATCCTAACCTGGAATTTCCGCATAAAACCGAAATCTTCCACAAACAACTTCAACTAACATATACAAGCTTCATTTTACACCATTACCAACCATCATATCATGATTAAACCATGATAATCATATAAAATCAGAAAAATCTCCATAAAATCAGAAATTTTGCTAACTTCACTCTAATCCATAAAATCTTCCATAAAATCACATATCTAACCACCACAAGTCATGAATTCACCATTATTGGAAACAAACAATGAATCTTTACACACCGTACCTTGATAACTCACAAAAGGTAGTAGCTTAGTGGTTCCTTCTCCAAAATAACTCCACCAAGACCTTGGAATCTCCTTAGTAACCAACTTTTATGGAGTGATTTGCAATTCCATCGGTTAAAACTCAAGATTGAAGTAAGAAAGTGGAGTGAAAGATGAAGGTTTTTCTCTCTCTCTTGCTCTCTAAGTTTCAGCCATGAGAAGGAAGAAATGGCTTGATTTTTGGTCAAATTTTGGTTTTAGTAAAGTTAAGGTAAGATGGTCAAAAGTCCAACTTTGAATAAGAAGGTGGCACATGTCACCTTTTGGTTTAAAACTTATCTTTTTGTCTCTCCAATACTAATCCATATACGTAACATCTAATTATCTCTTAGCACCTTGTAAAATAATATCACTTAATACAAAACTCCATCAAATTGTCAAAAATATATTGCATTTACCGCACCAGCGGGTCCCAAGTTCATAATACTCTTCAAAATTAACGTGGAATAACTTGTATCAAGAAAATGATTTGGAAACTATATTTACTTATAAAAATGTATAGAAAATCAAAATATGGAAGAAAGGTACAAAATTATAGACGAGGAAACAAAATAATGTCCAGAAAATATATAAAAATTTTCCGGTTCTCACACTCATTCTTTCGGGGCGTCACAAACTCCCCTCCTTAAAACAATGTCGTCCTCGACATTCCATCTTGTACCAATCAAGTCGAGACATCCTGCAAGAATCACTAATATTTCAAACCAAACCCACAGTCCGGCATCCTAAACATCAAGTCTAGGATACACTACAGAGATCGAAAGCCTAAACTCTGATACCACCTGTGACGCCCCAGCTTCTCCCAAGGGCGAACCCTAGGGTTCGGCGCGTCGCCTGCCCAACTCTCGTCGGGATTCACTCACTACAAACCTCAAACAAAATGCAAAATAAATCTCAAATTTTACGTCAAATTCTCCAAGAATTACATATCGTAAGCGAAGCGCCCACGCTTCCGCTGCGCCACTCTGATCCTTGATACCAGCTATTATACAGGAGGAATTCCAAATCTAAACTGTACAAAATATAGGCCATCCAGTCACGTGAATAAGTACTACAAGCACTTCCTTTGCCTCGAGTCCTGTGGAGGGGAATAAAACAGTTTTGGGGTGAGTTAGAAGCTCAGTGAGTAACCAATAAAAGTAGTAAGAAAACATATTTCACAATAATGCATTTCGATGATGTCATGATTCAGTCATCAAATATCCGTTTATTGCTCTCGTGAGCCAGTGAAATCGTTGCACTTAAACACCCAACGCTCAAATAGATCCTTTAACGTTTAACAATAAGAGGGAGCAACGTTGGTGTTCCAGATAATGTCATGAACTCATTGAAGTGGTGGAGACGTTGGTGTCCAGCACACGAATTCCAAACACTCATTTGAGCCAAAACATGGCATGGACCACATGCAAACACTCATGATATGAAATCGAGTAAATAATGCAAGAAAACGTTCAAAAGTAACTTTGGAAACAGTTTAGGGTCACTCACCTCCACGGCTCAGAAACCATCCATCATATATCATTGCCTTGCCCAAATCCAAACCCTTCAACTCAAACTCAAAACAATCAAATGCTTTCAAAGATCGGACAGCATATCCCCTTAAGTTCCTTACTTTTCCATCCTACAAGCAACATCATTTCATCTCAAATCAACCACATACACATCATACACTATCAAATACACCTTTCGGCACAATATCCATAACTGAAGCTACACTTATCGGATTGAAACGAATCTTATGGCGTTTCGAAGCCAAGACATAAACCTACATTTATTATGAAGACCTCCAAAGCCAAATCATGCATTTTCAGGGGTCAAAAATGGAAAACTACATGAAAACAGAAATCTGGGCGCGGAACAGGGTTCATGGGCAGTCAAGGGTATTTCAGTCATTTCACATGTTACAGTGCTCGGATCTAGCTGAAATTTTGTAGGAAACTAGTTAACACCATTTGCTACAACTTTCATGTTTTAACCTAAGTCTTATTCTGCCTCTAACATGCTCGAATAAATCCGGTCAGAACAGGGCAGATTCAAAATCCTAACCTGGAATTTCCGCATAAAACCGAAATCTTCCGCAAACAACTTCAACTAACATATACAAGCTTCATTTTACACCATTACCAACCATCATATCATGATTAAACCATGATAATCATATAAAATCAGAAAAATCTCCATAAAATCAGAAATTTTGCTAACTTCACTCTAATCCATAAAATCTTCCATAAAATCACATATCTAACCACCACAAGTCATGAATTCACCATTATTGGAAACAAACAATGAATCTTTACACACCGTACCTTGATAACTCACAAAAGGTAGTAGCTTAGTGGTTCCTTCTCCAAAATAACTCCACCAAGACCTTGGAATCTCCTTAGTAACCAACTTTTATGGAGTGATTTGCAATTCCATCGGTTAAAACTCAAGATTGAAGTAAGAAAGTGGAGTGAAAGATGAAGGTTTTTCTCTCTCTCTTGCTCTCTAAGTTTCAGCCATGAGAAGGAAGAAATGGCTTGATTTTTGGTCAAATTTTGGTTTTAGTAAAGTTAAGGTAAGATGGTCAAAAGTCCAACTTTGAATAAGAAGGTGGCACATGTCACCTTTTGGTTTAAAACTTATCTTTTTGTCTCTCCAATACTAATCCATATACGTAACATCTAATTATCTCTTAGCACCTTGTAAAATAATATCACTTAATACAAAACTCCATCAAATTGTCAAAAATATATTGCATTTACCGCACCAGCGGGTCCCAAGTTCATAATACTCTTCAAAATTAACGTGGAATAACTTGTATCAAGAAAATGATTTGGAAACTATATTTACTTATAAAAATGTATAGAAAATCAAAATATGGAAGAAAGGTACAAAATTATAGACGAGGAAACAAAATAATGTCCAGAAAATATATAAAAATTTTCCGGTTCTCACACTCATTCTTTCGGGGCGTCACAAACTCCCCTCCTTAAAACAATGTCGTCCTCGACATTCCATCTTGTACCAATCAAGTCGAGACATCCTGCAAGAATCACTAATATTTCAAACCAAACCCACAGTCCGGCATCCTAAACATCAAGTCTAGGATACACTACAGAGATCGAAAGCCTAAACTCTGATACCACCTGTGACGCCCCAGCTTCTCCCAAGGGCGAACCCTAGGGTTCGGCGCGTCGCCTGCCCAACTCTCGTCGGGATTCACTCACTACAAACCTCAAACAAAATGCAAAATAAATCTCAAATTTTACGTCAAATTCTCCAAGAATTACATATCGTAAGCGAAGCGCCCACGCTTCCGCTGCGCCACTCTGATCCTTGATACCAGCTATTATACAGGAGGAATTCCAAATCTAAACTGTACAAAATATAGGCCATCCAGTCACGTGAATAAGTACTACAAGCACTTCCTTTGCCTCGAGTCCTGTGGAGGGGAATAAAACAGTTTTGGGGTGAGTTAGAAGCTCAGTGAGTAACCAATAAAAGTAGTAAGAAAACATATTTCACAATAATGCATTTCGATGATGTCATGATTCAGTCATCAAATATCCGTTTATTGCTCTCGTGAGCCAGTGAAATCGTTGCACTTAAACACCCAACGCTCAAATAGATCCTTTAACGTTTAACAATAAGAGGGAGCAACGTTGGTGTTCCAGATAATGTCATGAACTCATTGAAGTGGTGGAGACGTTGGTGTCCAGCACACGAATTCCAAACACTCATTTGAGCCAAAACATGGCATGGACCACATGCAAACACTCATGATATGAAATCGAGTAAATAATGCAAGAAAACGTTCAAAAGTAACTTTGGAAACAGTTTAGGGTCACTCACCTCCACGGCTCAGAAACCATCCATCATATATCATTGCCTTGCCCAAATCCAAACCCTTCAACTCAAACTCAAAACAATCAAATGCTTTCAAAGATCGGACAGCATATCCCCTTAAGTTCCTTACTTTTCCATCCTACAAGCAACATCATTTCATCTCAAATCAACCACATACACATCATACACTATCAAATACACCTTTCGGCACAATATCCATAACTGAAGCTACACTTATCGGATTGAAACGAATCTTATGGCGTTTCGAAGCCAAGACATAAACCTACATTTATTATGAAGACCTCCAAAGCCAAATCATGCATTTTCAGGGGTCAAAAATGGAAAACTACATGAAAACAGAAATCTGGGCGCGGAACAGGGTTCATGGGCAGTCAAGGGTATTTCAGTCATTTCACATGTTACAGTGCTCGGATCTAGCTGAAATTTTGTAGGAAACTAGTTAACACCATTTGCTACAACTTTCATGTTTTAACCTAAGTCTTATTCTGCCTCTAACATGCTCGAATAAATCCGGTCAGAACAGGGCAGATTCAAAATCCTAACCTGGAATTTCCGCATAAAACCGAAATCTTCCGCAAACAACTTCAACTAACATATACAAGCTTCATTTTACACCATTACCAACCATCATATCATGATTAAACCATGATAATCATATAAAATCAGAAAAATCTCCATAAAATCAGAAATTTTGCTAACTTCACTCTAATCCATAAAATCTTCCATAAAATCACATATCTAACCACCACAAGTCATGAATTCACCATTATTGGAAACAAACAATGAATCTTTACACACCGTACCTTGATAACTCACAAAAGGTAGTAGCTTAGTGGTTCCTTCTCCAAAATAACTCCACCAAGACCTTGGAATCTCCTTAGTAACCAACTTTTATGGAGTGATTTGCAATTCCATCGGTTAAAACTCAAGATTGAAGTAAGAAAGTGGAGTGAAAGATGAAGGTTTTTCTCTCTCTCTTGCTCTCTAAGTTTCAGCCATGAGAAGGAAGAAATGGCTTGATTTTTGGTCAAATTTTGGTTTTAGTAAAGTTAAGGTAAGATGGTCAAAAGTCCAACTTTGAATAAGAAGGTGGCACATGTCACCTTTTGGTTTAAAACTTATCTTTTTGTCTCTCCAATACTAATCCATATACGTAACATCTAATTATCTCTTAGCACCTTGTAAAATAATATCACTTAATACAAAACTCCATCAAATTGTCAAAAATATATTGCATTTACCGCACCAGCGGGTCCCAAGTTCATAATACTCTTCAAAATTAACGTGGAATAACTTGTATCAAGAAAATGATTTGGAAACTATATTTACTTATAAAAATGTATAGAAAATCAAAATATGGAAGAAAGGTACAAAATTATAGACGAGGAAACAAAATAATGTCTAGAAAATATATAAAAATTTTCCGGTTCTCACACTCATTCTTTCGGGGCGTCACAAACTCCCCTCCTTAAAACAATGTCGTCCTCGACATTCCATCTTGTACCAATCAAGTCGAGACATCCTGCAAGAATCACTAATATTTCAAACCAAACCCACAGTCCGGCATCCTAAACATCAAGTCTAGGATACACTACAGAGATCGAAAGCCTAAACTCTGATACCACCTGTGACGCCCCAGCTTCTCCCAAGGGCGAACCCTAGGGTTCGGCGCGTCGCCTGCCCAACTCTCGTCGGGATTCACTCACTACAAACCTCAAACAAAATGCAAAATAAATCTCAAATTTTACGTCAAATTCTCCAAGAATTACATATCGTAAGCGAAGCGCCCACGCTTCCGCTGCGCCACTCTGATCCTTGATACCAGCTATTATACAGGAGGAATTCCAAATCTAAACTGTACAAAATATAGGCCATCCAGTCACGTGAATAAGTACTACAAGCACTTCCTTTGCCTCGAGTCCTGTGGAGGGGAATAAAACAGTTTTGGGGTGAGTTAGAAGCTCAGTGAGTAACCAATAAAAGTAGTAAGAAAACATATTTCACAATAATGCATTTCGATGATGTCATGATTCAGTCATCAAATATCCGTTTATTGCTCTCGTGAGCCAGTGAAATCGTTGCACTTAAACACCCAACGCTCAAATAGATCCTTTAACGTTTAACAATAAGAGGGAGCAACGTTGGTGTTCCAGATAATGTCATGAACTCATTGAAGTGGTGGAGACGTTGGTGTCCAGCACACGAATTCCAAACACTCATTTGAGCCAAAACATGGCATGGACCACATGCAAACACTCATGATATGAAATCGAGTAAATAATGCAAGAAAACGTTCAAAAGTAACTTTGGAAACAGTTTAGGGTCACTCACCTCCACGGCTCAGAAACCATCCATCATATATCATTGCCTTGCCCAAATCCAAACCCTTCAACTCAAACTCAAAACAATCAAATGCTTTCAAAGATCGGACAGCATATCCCCTTAAGTTCCTTACTTTTCCATCCTACAAGCAACATCATTTCATCTCAAATCAACCACATACACATCATACACTATCAAATACACCTTTCGGCACAATATCCATAACTGAAGCTACACTTATCGGATTGAAACGAATCTTATGGCGTTTCGAAGCCAAGACATAAACCTACATTTATTATGAAGACCTCCAAAGCCAAATCATGCATTTTCAGGGGTCAAAAATGGAAAACTACATGAAAACAGAAATCTGGGCGCGGAACAGGGTTCATGGGCAGTCAAGGGTATTTCAGTCATTTCACATGTTACAGTGCTCGGATCTAGCTGAAATTTTGTAGGAAACTAGTTAACACCATTTGCTACAACTTTCATGTTTTAACCTAAGTCTTATTCTGCCTCTAACATGCTCGAATAAATCCGGTCAGAACAGGGCAGATTCAAAATCCTAACCTGGAATTTCCGCATAAAACCGAAATCTTCCGCAAACAACTTCAACTAACATATACAAGCTTCATTTTACACCATTACCAACCATCATATCATGATTAAACCATGATAATCATATAAAATCAGAAAAATCTCCATAAAATCAGAAATTTTGCTAACTTCACTCTAATCCATAAAATCTTCCATAAAATCACATATCTAACCACCACAAGTCATGAATTCACCATTATTGGAAACAAACAATGAATCTTTACACACCGTACCTTGATAACTCACAAAAGGTAGTAGCTTAGTGGTTCCTTCTCCAAAATAACTCCACCAAGACCTTGGAATCTCCTTAGTAACCAACTTTTATGGAGTGATTTGCAATTCCATCGGTTAAAACTCAAGATTGAAGTAAGAAAGTGGAGTGAAAGATGAAGGTTTTTCTCTCTCTCTTGCTCTCTAAGTTTCAGCCATGAGAAGGAAGAAATGGCTTGATTTTTGGTCAAATTTTGGTTTTAGTAAAGTTAAGGTAAGATGGTCAAAAGTCCAACTTTGAATAAGAAGGTGGCACATGTCACCTTTTGGTTTAAAACTTATCTTTTTGTCTCTCCAATACTAATCCATATACGTAACATCTAATTATCTCTTAGCACCTTGTAAAATAATATCACTTAATACAAAACTCCATCAAATTGTCAAAAATATATTGCATTTACCGCACCAGCGGGTCCCAAGTTCATAATACTCTTCAAAATTAACGTGGAATAACTTGTATCAAGAAAATGATTTGGAAACTATATTTACTTATAAAAATGTATAGAAAATCAAAATATGGAAGAAAGGTACAAAATTATAGACGAGGAAACAAAATAATGTCTAGAAAATATATAAAAATTTTCCGGTTCTCACACTCATTCTTTCGGGGCGTCACAAACTCCCCTCCTTAAAACAATGTCGTCCTCGACATTCCATCTTGTACCAATCAAGTCGAGACATCCTGCAAGAATCACTAATATTTCAAACCAAACCCACAGTCCGGCATCCTAAACATCAAGTCTAGGATACACTACAGAGATCGAAAGCCTAAACTCTGATACCACCTGTGACGCCCCAGCTTCTCCCAAGGGCGAACCCTAGGGTTCGGCGCGTCGCCTGCCCAACTCTCGTCGGGATTCACTCACTACAAACCTCAAACAAAATGCAAAATAAATCTCAAATTTTACGTCAAATTCTCCAAGAATTACATATCGTAAGCGAAGCGCCCACGCTTCCGCTGCGCCACTCTGATCCTTGATACCAGCTATTATACAGGAGGAATTCCAAATCTAAACTGTACAAAATATAGGCCATCCAGTCACGTGAATAAGTACTACAAGCACTTCCTTTGCCTCGAGTCCTGTGGAGGGGAATAAAACAGTTTTGGGGTGAGTTAGAAGCTCAGTGAGTAACCAATAAAAGTAGTAAGAAAACATATTTCACAATAATGCATTTCGATGATGTCATGATTCAGTCATCCAATATCCGTTTATTGCTCTCGTGAGCCAGTGAAATCGTTGCACTTAAACACCCAACGCTCAAATAGATCCTTTAACGTTTAACAATAAGAGGGAGCAACGTTGGTGTTCCAGATAATGTCATGAACTCATTGAAGTGGTGGAGACGTTGGTGTCCAGCACACGAATTCCAAACACTCATTTGAGCCAAAACATGGCATGGACCACATGCAAACACTCATGATATGAAATCGACTAAATAATGCAAGAAAACGTTCAAAAGTAACTTTGGAAACAGTTTAGGGTCACTCACCTCCACGGCTCAGAAACCATCCATCATATATCATTGCCTTGCCCAAATCCAAACCCTTCAACTCAAACTCAAAACAATCAAATGCTTTCAAAGATCGGACAGCATATCCCCTTAAGTTCCTTACTTTTCCATCCTACAAGCAACATCATTTCATCTCAAATCAACCACATACACATCATACACTATCAAATACACCTTTCGGCACAATATCCATAACTGAAGCTACACTTATCGGATTGAAACGAATCTTATGGCGTTTCGAAGCCAAGACATAAACCTACATTTATTATGAAGACCTCCAAAGCCAAATCATGCATTTTCAGGGGTCAAAAATGGAAAACTACATGAAAACAGAAATCTGGGCGCGGAACAGGGTTCATGGGCAGTCAAGGGTATTTCAGTCATTTCACATGTTACAGTGCTCGGATCTAGCTGAAATTTTGTAGGAAACTAGTTAACACCATTTGCTACAACTTTCATGTTTTAACCTAAGTCTTATTCTGCCTCTAACATGCTCGAATAAATCCGGTCAGAACAGGGCAGATTCAAAATCCTAACCTGGAATTTCCGCATAAAACCGAAATCTTCCGCAAACAACTTCAACTAACATATACAAGCTTCATTTTACACCATTACCAACCATCATATCATGATTAAACCATGATAATCATATAAAATCAGAAAAATCTCCATAAAATCAGAAATTTTGCTAACTTCACTCTAATCCATAAAATCTTCCATAAAATCACATATCTAACCACCACAAGTCATGAATTCACCATTATTGGAAACAAACAATGAATCTTTACACACCGTACCTTGATAACTCACAAAAGGTAGTAGCTTAGTGGTTCCTTCTCCAAAATAACTCCACCAAGACCTTGGAATCTCCTTAGTAACCAACTTTTATGGAGTGATTTGCAATTCCATCGGTTAAAACTCAAGATTGAAGTAAGAAAGTGGAGTGAAAGATGAAGGTTTTTCTCTCTCTCTTGCTCTCTAAGTTTCAGCCATGAGAAGGAAGAAATGGCTTGATTTTTGGTCAAATTTTGGTTTTAGTAAAGTTAAGGTAAGATGGTCAAAAGTCCAACTTTGAATAAGAAGGTGGCACATGTCACCTTTTGGTTTAAAACTTATCTTTTTGTCTCTCCAATACTAATCCATATACGTAACATCTAATTATCTCTTAGCACCTTGTAAAATAATATCACTTAATACAAAACTCCATCAAATTGTCAAAAATATATTGCATTTACCGCACCAGCGGGTCCCAAGTTCATAATACTCTTCAAAATTAACGTGGAATAACTTGTATCAAGAAAATGATTTGGAAACTATATTTACTTATAAAAATGTATAGAAAATCAAAATATGGAAGAAAGGTACAAAATTATAGACGAGGAAACAAAATAATGTCTAGAAAATATATAAAAATTTTCCGGTTCTCACACTCATTCTTTCGGGGCGTCACAAACTCCCCTCCTTAAAACAATGTCGTCCTCGACATTCCATCTTGTACCAATCAAGTCGAGACATCCTGCAAGAATCACTAATATTTCAAACCAAACCCACAGTCCGGCATCCTAAACATCAAGTCTAGGATACACTACAGAGATCGAAAGCCTAAACTCTGATACCACCTGTGACGCCCCAGCTTCTCCCAAGGGCGAACCCTAGGGTTCGGCGCGTCGCCTGCCCAACTCTCGTCGGGATTCACTCACTACAAACCTCAAACAAAATGCAAAATAAATCTCAAATTTTACGTCAAATTCTCCAAGAATTACATATCGTAAGCGAAGCGCCCACGCTTCCGCTGCGCCACTCTGATCCTTGATACCAGCTATTATACAGGAGGAATTCCAAATCTAAACTGTACAAAATATAGGCCATCCAGTCACGTGAATAAGTACTACAAGCACTTCCTTTGCCTCGAGTCCTGTGGAGGGGAATAAAACAGTTTTGGGGTGAGTTAGAAGCTCAGTGAGTAACCAATAAAAGTAGTAAGAAAACATATTTCACAATAATGCATTTCGATGATGTCATGATTCAGTCATCCAATATCCGTTTATTGCTCTCGTGAGCCAGTGAAATCGTTGCACTTAAACACCCAACGCTCAAATAGATCCTTTAACGTTTAACAATAAGAGGGAGCAACGTTGGTGTTCCAGATAATGTCATGAACTCATTGAAGTGGTGGAGACGTTGGTGTCCAGCACACGAATTCCAAACACTCATTTGAGCCAAAACATGGCATGGACCACATGCAAACACTCATGATATGAAATCGACTAAATAATGCAAGAAAACGTTCAAAAGTAACTTTGGAAACAGTTTAGGGTCACTCACCTCCACGGCTCAGAAACCATCCATCATATATCATTGCCTTGCCCAAATCCAAACCCTTCAACTCAAACTCAAAACAATCAAATGCTTTCAAAGATCGGACAGCATATCCCCTTAAGTTCCTTACTTTTCCATCCTACAAGCAACATCATTTCATCTCAAATCAACCACATACACATCATACACTATCAAATACACCTTTCGGCACAATATCCATAACTGAAGCTACACTTATCGGATTGAAACGAATCTTATGGCGTTTCGAAGCCAAGACATAAACCTACATTTATTATGAAGACCTCCAAAGCCAAATCATGCATTTTCAGGGGTCAAAAATGGAAAACTACATGAAAACAGAAATCTGGGCGCGGAACAGGGTTCATGGGCAGTCAAGGGTATTTCAGTCATTTCACATGTTACAGTGCTCGGATCTAGCTGAAATTTTGTAGGAAACTAGTTAACACCATTTGCTACAACTTTCATGTTTTAACCTAAGTCTTATTCTGCCTCTAACATGCTCGAATAAATCCGGTCAGAACAGGGCAGATTCAAAATCCTAACCTGGAATTTCCGCATAAAACCGAAATCTTCCGCAAACAACTTCAACTAACATATACAAGCTTCATTTTACACCATTACCAACCATCATATCATGATTAAACCATGATAATCATATAAAATCAGAAAAATCTCCATAAAATCAGAAATTTTGCTAACTTCACTCTAATCCATAAAATCTTCCATAAAATCACATATCTAACCACCACAAGTCATGAATTCACCATTATTGGAAACAAACAATGAATCTTTACACACCGTACCTTGATAACTCACAAAAGGTAGTAGCTTAGTGGTTCCTTCTCCAAAATAACTCCACCAAGACCTTGGAATCTCCTTAGTAACCAACTTTTATGGAGTGATTTGCAATTCCATCGGTTAAAACTCAAGATTGAAGTAAGAAAGTGGAGTGAAAGATGAAGGTTTTTCTCTCTCTCTTGCTCTCTAAGTTTCAGCCATGAGAAGGAAGAAATGGCTTGATTTTTGGTCAAATTTTGGTTTTAGTAAAGTTAAGGTAAGATGGTCAAAAGTCCAACTTTGAATAAGAAGGTGGCACATGTCACCTTTTGGTTTAAAACTTATCTTTTTGTCTCTCCAATACTAATCCATATACGTAACATCTAATTATCTCTTAGCACCTTGTAAAATAATATCACTTAATACAAAACTCCATCAAATTGTCAAAAATATATTGCATTTACCGCACCAGCGGGTCCCAAGTTCATAATACTCTTCAAAATTAACGTGGAATAACTTGTATCAAGAAAATGATTTGGAAACTATATTTACTTATAAAAATGTATAGAAAATCAAAATATGGAAGAAAGGTACAAAATTATAGACGAGGAAACAAAATAATGTCTAGAAAATATATAAAAATTTTCCGGTTCTCACACTCATTCTTTCGGGGCGTCACAAACTCCCCTCCTTAAAACAATGTCGTCCTCGACATTCCATCTTGTACCAATCAAGTCGAGACATCCTGCAAGAATCACTAATATTTCAAACCAAACCCACAGTCCGGCATCCTAAACATCAAGTCTAGGATACACTACAGAGATCGAAAGCCTAAACTCTGATACCACCTGTGACGCCCCAGCTTCTCCCAAGGGCGAACCCTAGGGTTCGGCGCGTCGCCTGCCCAACTCTCGTCGGGATTCACTCACTACAAACCTCAAACAAAATGCAAAATAAATCTCAAATTTTACGTCAAATTCTCCAAGAATTACATATCGTAAGCGAAGCGCCCACGCTTCCGCTGCGCCACTCTGATCCTTGATACCAGCTATTATACAGGAGGAATTCCAAATCTAAACTGTACAAAATATAGGCCATCCAGTCACGTGAATAAGTACTACAAGCACTTCCTTTGCCTCGAGTCCTGTGGAGGGGAATAAAACAGTTTTGGGGTGAGTTAGAAGCTCAGTGAGTAACCAATAAAAGTAGTAAGAAAACATATTTCACAATAATGCATTTCGATGATGTCATGATTCAGTCATCCAATATCCGTTTATTGCTCTCGTGAGCCAGTGAAATCGTTGCACTTAAACACCCAACGCTCAAATAGATCCTTTAACGTTTAACAATAAGAGGGAGCAACGTTGGTGTTCCAGATAATGTCATGAACTCATTGAAGTGGTGGAGACGTTGGTGTCCAGCACACGAATTCCAAACACTCATTTGAGCCAAAACATGGCATGGACCACATGCAAACACTCATGATATGAAATCGACTAAATAATGCAAGAAAACGTTCAAAAGTAACTTTGGAAACAGTTTAGGGTCACTCACCTCCACGGCTCAGAAACCATCCATCATATATCATTGCCTTGCCCAAATCCAAACCCTTCAACTCAAACTCAAAACAATCAAATGCTTTCAAAGATCGGACAGCATATCCCCTTAAGTTCCTTACTTTTCCATCCTACAAGCAACATCATTTCATCTCAAATCAACCACATACACATCATACACTATCAAATACACCTTTCGGCACAATATCCATAACTGAAGCTACACTTATCGGATTGAAACGAATCTTATGGCGTTTCGAAGCCAAGACATAAACCTACATTTATTATGAAGACCTCCAAAGCCAAATCATGCATTTTCAGGGGTCAAAAATGGAAAACTACATGAAAACAGAAATCTGGGCGCGGAACAGGGTTCATGGGCAGTCAAGGGTATTTCAGTCATTTCACATGTTACAGTGCTCGGATCTAGCTGAAATTTTGTAGGAAACTAGTTAACACCATTTGCTACAACTTTCATGTTTTAACCTAAGTCTTATTCTGCCTCTAACATGCTCGAATAAATCCGGTCAGAACAGGGCAGATTCAAAATCCTAACCTGGAATTTCCGCATAAAACCGAAATCTTCCGCAAACAACTTCAACTAACATATACAAGCTTCATTTTACACCATTACCAACCATCATATCATGATTAAACCATGATAATCATATAAAATCAGAAAAATCTCCATAAAATCAGAAATTTTGCTAACTTCACTCTAATCCATAAAATCTTCCATAAAATCACATATCTAACCACCACAAGTCATGAATTCACCATTATTGGAAACAAACAATGAATCTTTACACACCGTACCTTGATAACTCACAAAAGGTAGTAGCTTAGTGGTTCCTTCTCCAAAATAACTCCACCAAGACCTTGGAATCTCCTTAGTAACCAACTTTTATGGAGTGATTTGCAATTCCATCGGTTAAAACTCAAGATTGAAGTAAGAAAGTGGAGTGAAAGATGAAGGTTTTTCTCTCTCTCTTGCTCTCTAAGTTTCAGCCATGAGAAGGAAGAAATGGCTTGATTTTTGGTCAAATTTTGGTTTTAGTAAAGTTAAGGTAAGATGGTCAAAAGTCCAACTTTGAATAAGAAGGTGGCACATGTCACCTTTTGGTTTAAAACTTATCTTTTTGTCTCTCCAATACTAATCCATATACGTAACATCTAATTATCTCTTAGCACCTTGTAAAATAATATCACTTAATACAAAACTCCATCAAATTGTCAAAAATATATTGCATTTACCGCACCAGCGGGTCCCAAGTTCATAATACTCTTCAAAATTAACGTGGAATAACTTGTATCAAGAAAATGATTTGGAAACTATATTTACTTATAAAAATGTATAGAAAATCAAAATATGGAAGAAAGGTACAAAATTATAGACGAGGAAACAAAATAATGTCTAGAAAATATATAAAAATTTTCCGGTTCTCACACTCATTCTTTCGGGGCGTCACAAACTCCCCTCCTTAAAACAATGTCGTCCTCGACATTCCATCTTGTACCAATCAAGTCGAGACATCCTGCAAGAATCACTAATATTTCAAACCAAACCCACAGTCCGGCATCCTAAACATCAAGTCTAGGATACACTACAGAGATCGAAAGCCTAAACTCTGATACCACCTGTGACGCCCCAGCTTCTCCCAAGGGCGAACCCTAGGGTTCGGCGCGTCGCCTGCCCAACTCTCGTCGGGATTCACTCACTACAAACCTCAAACAAAATGCAAAATAAATCTCAAATTTTACGTCAAATTCTCCAAGAATTACATATCGTAAGCGAAGCGCCCACGCTTCCGCTGCGCCACTCTGATCCTTGATACCAGCTATTATACAGGAGGAATTCCAAATCTAAACTGTACAAAATATAGGCCATCCAGTCACGTGAATAAGTACTACAAGCACTTCCTTTGCCTCGAGTCCTGTGGAGGGGAATAAAACAGTTTTGGGGTGAGTTAGAAGCTCAGTGAGTAACCAATAAAAGTAGTAAGAAAACATATTTCACAATAATGCATTTCGATGATGTCATGATTCAGTCATCCAATATCCGTTTATTGCTCTCGTGAGCCAGTGAAATCGTTGCACTTAAACACCCAACGCTCAAATAGATCCTTTAACGTTTAACAATAAGAGGGAGCAACGTTGGTGTTCCAGATAATGTCATGAACTCATTGAAGTGGTGGAGACGTTGGTGTCCAGCACACGAATTCCAAACACTCATTTGAGCCAAAACATGGCATGGACCACATGCAAACACTCATGATATGAAATCGACTAAATAATGCAAGAAAACGTTCAAAAGTAACTTTGGAAACAGTTTAGGGTCACTCACCTCCACGGCTCAGAAACCATCCATCATATATCATTGCCTTGCCCAAATCCAAACCCTTCAACTCAAACTCAAAACAATCAAATGCTTTCAAAGATCGGACAGCATATCCCCTTAAGTTCCTTACTTTTCCATCCTACAAGCAACATCATTTCATCTCAAATCAACCACATACACATCATACACTATCAAATACACCTTTCGGCACAATATCCATAACTGAAGCTACACTTATCGGATTGAAACGAATCTTATGGCGTTTCGAAGCCAAGACATAAACCTACATTTATTATGAAGACCTCCAAAGCCAAATCATGCATTTTCAGGGGTCAAAAATGGAAAACTACATGAAAACAGAAATCTGGGCGCGGAACAGGGTTCATGGGCAGTCAAGGGTATTTCAGTCATTTCACATGTTACAGTGCTCGGATCTAGCTGAAATTTTGTAGGAAACTAGTTAACACCATTTGCTACAACTTTCATGTTTTAACCTAAGTCTTATTCTGCCTCTAACATGCTCGAATAAATCCGGTCAGAACAGGGCAGATTCAAAATCCTAACCTGGAATTTCCGCATAAAACCGAAATCTTCCGCAAACAACTTCAACTAACATATACAAGCTTCATTTTACACCATTACCAACCATCATATCATGATTAAACCATGATAATCATATAAAATCAGAAAAATCTCCATAAAATCAGAAATTTTGCTAACTTCACTCTAATCCATAAAATCTTCCATAAAATCACATATCTAACCACCACAAGTCATGAATTCACCATTATTGGAAACAAACAATGAATCTTTACACACCGTACCTTGATAACTCACAAAAGGTAGTAGCTTAGTGGTTCCTTCTCCAAAATAACTCCACCAAGACCTTGGAATCTCCTTAGTAACCAACTTTTATGGAGTGATTTGCAATTCCATCGGTTAAAACTCAAGATTGAAGTAAGAAAGTGGAGTGAAAGATGAAGGTTTTTCTCTCTCTCTTGCTCTCTAAGTTTCAGCCATGAGAAGGAAGAAATGGCTTGATTTTTGGTCAAATTTTGGTTTTAGTAAAGTTAAGGTAAGATGGTCAAAAGTCCAACTTTGAATAAGAAGGTGGCACATGTCACCTTTTGGTTTAAAACTTATCTTTTTGTCTCTCCAATACTAATCCATATACGTAACATCTAATTATCTCTTAGCACCTTGTAAAATAATATCACTTAATACAAAACTCCATCAAATTGTCAAAAATATATTGCATTTACCGCACCAGCGGGTCCCAAGTTCATAATACTCTTCAAAATTAACGTGGAATAACTTGTATCAAGAAAATGATTTGGAAACTATATTTACTTATAAAAATGTATAGAAAATCAAAATATGGAAGAAAGGTACAAAATTATAGACGAGGAAACAAAATAATGTCTAGAAAATATATAAAAATTTTCCGGTTCTCACACTCATTCTTTCGGGGCGTCACAAACTCCCCTCCTTAAAACAATGTCGTCCTCGACATTCCATCTTGTACCAATCAAGTCGAGACATCCTGCAAGAATCACTAATATTTCAAACCAAACCCACAGTCCGGCATCCTAAACATCAAGTCTAGGATACACTACAGAGATCGAAAGCCTAAACTCTGATACCACCTGTGACGCCCCAGCTTCTCCCAAGGGCGAACCCTAGGGTTCGGCGCGTCGCCTGCCCAACTCTCGTCGGGATTCACTCACTACAAACCTCAAACAAAATGCAAAATAAATCTCAAATTTTACGTCAAATTCTCCAAGAATTACATATCGTAAGCGAAGCGCCCACGCTTCCGCTGCGCCACTCTGATCCTTGATACCAGCTATTATACAGGAGGAATTCCAAATCTAAACTGTACAAAATATAGGCCATCCAGTCACGTGAATAAGTACTACAAGCACTTCCTTTGCCTCGAGTCCTGTGGAGGGGAATAAAACAGTTTTGGGGTGAGTTAGAAGCTCAGTGAGTAACCAATAAAAGTAGTAAGAAAACATATTTCACAATAATGCATTTCGATGATGTCATGATTCAGTCATCCAATATCCGTTTATTGCTCTCGTGAGCCAGTGAAATCGTTGCACTTAAACACCCAACGCTCAAATAGATCCTTTAACGTTTAACAATAAGAGGGAGCAACGTTGGTGTTCCAGATAATGTCATGAACTCATTGAAGTGGTGGAGACGTTGGTGTCCAGCACACGAATTCCAAACACTCATTTGAGCCAAAACATGGCATGGACCACATGCAAACACTCATGATATGAAATCGACTAAATAATGCAAGAAAACGTTCAAAAGTAACTTTGGAAACAGTTTAGGGTCACTCACCTCCACGGCTCAGAAACCATCCATCATATATCATTGCCTTGCCCAAATCCAAACCCTTCAACTCAAACTCAAAACAATCAAATGCTTTCAAAGATCGGACAGCATATCCCCTTAAGTTCCTTACTTTTCCATCCTACAAGCAACATCATTTCATCTCAAATCAACCACATACACATCATACACTATCAAATACACCTTTCGGCACAATATCCATAACTGAAGCTACACTTATCGGATTGAAACGAATCTTATGGCGTTTCGAAGCCAAGACATAAACCTACATTTATTATGAAGACCTCCAAAGCCAAATCATGCATTTTCAGGGGTCAAAAATGGAAAACTACATGAAAACAGAAATCTGGGCGCGGAACAGGGTTCATGGGCAGTCAAGGGTATTTCAGTCATTTCACATGTTACAGTGCTCGGATCTAGCTGAAATTTTGTAGGAAACTAGTTAACACCATTTGCTACAACTTTCATGTTTTAACCTAAGTCTTATTCTGCCTCTAACATGCTCGAATAAATCCGGTCAGAACAGGGCAGATTCAAAATCCTAACCTGGAATTTCCGCATAAAACCGAAATCTTCCGCAAACAACTTCAACTAACATATACAAGCTTCATTTTACACCATTACCAACCATCATATCATGATTAAACCATGATAATCATATAAAATCAGAAAAATCTCCATAAAATCAGAAATTTTGCTAACTTCACTCTAATCCATAAAATCTTCCATAAAATCACATATCTAACCACCACAAGTCATGAATTCACCATTATTGGAAACAAACAATGAATCTTTACACACCGTACCTTGATAACTCACAAAAGGTAGTAGCTTAGTGGTTCCTTCTCCAAAATAACTCCACCAAGACCTTGGAATCTCCTTAGTAACCAACTTTTATGGAGTGATTTGCAATTCCATCGGTTAAAACTCAAGATTGAAGTAAGAAAGTGGAGTGAAAGATGAAGGTTTTTCTCTCTCTCTTGCTCTCTAAGTTTCAGCCATGAGAAGGAAGAAATGGCTTGATTTTTGGTCAAATTTTGGTTTTAGTAAAGTTAAGGTAAGATGGTCAAAAGTCCAACTTTGAATAAGAAGGTGGCACATGTCACCTTTTGGTTTAAAACTTATCTTTTTGTCTCTCCAATACTAATCCATATACGTAACATCTAATTATCTCTTAGCACCTTGTAAAATAATATCACTTAATACAAAACTCCATCAAATTGTCAAAAATATATTGCATTTACCGCACCAGCGGGTCCCAAGTTCATAATACTCTTCAAAATTAACGTGGAATAACTTGTATCAAGAAAATGATTTGGAAACTATATTTACTTATAAAAATGTATAGAAAATCAAAATATGGAAGAAAGGTACAAAATTATAGACGAGGAAACAAAATAATGTCTAGAAAATATATAAAAATTTTCCGGTTCTCACACTCATTCTTTCGGGGCGTCACAAACTCCCCTCCTTAAAACAATGTCGTCCTCGACATTCCATCTTGTACCAATCAAGTCGAGACATCCTGCAAGAATCACTAATATTTCAAACCAAACCCACAGTCCGGCATCCTAAACATCAAGTCTAGGATACACTACAGAGATCGAAAGCCTAAACTCTGATACCACCTGTGACGCCCCAGCTTCTCCCAAGGGCGAACCCTAGGGTTCGGCGCGTCGCCTGCCCAACTCTCGTCGGGATTCACTCACTACAAACCTCAAACAAAATGCAAAATAAATCTCAAATTTTACGTCAAATTCTCCAAGAATTACATATCGTAAGCGAAGCGCCCACGCTTCCGCTGCGCCACTCTGATCCTTGATACCAGCTATTATACAGGAGGAATTCCAAATCTAAACTGTACAAAATATAGGCCATCCAGTCACGTGAATAAGTACTACAAGCACTTCCTTTGCCTCGAGTCCTGTGGAGGGGAATAAAACAGTTTTGGGGTGAGTTAGAAGCTCAGTGAGTAACCAATAAAAGTAGTAAGAAAACATATTTCACAATAATGCATTTCGATGATGTCATGATTCAGTCATCAAATATCCGTTTATTGCTCTCGTGAGCCAGTGAAATCGTTGCACTTAAACACCCAACGCTCAAATAGATCCTTTAACGTTTAACAATAAGAGGGAGCAACGTTGGTGTTCCAGATAATGTCATGAACTCATTGAAGTGGTGGAGACGTTGGTGTCCAGCACACGAATTCCAAACACTCATTTGAGCCAAAACATGGCATGGACCACATGCAAACACTCATGATATGAAATCGAGTAAATAATGCAAGAAAACGTTCAAAAGTAACTTTGGAAACAGTTTAGGGTCACTCACCTCCACGGCTCAGAAACCATCCATCATATATCATTGCCTTGCCCAAATCCAAACCCTTCAACTCAAACTCAAAACAATCAAATGCTTTCAAAGATCGGACAGCATATCCCCTTAAGTTCCTTACTTTTCCATCCTACAAGCAACATCATTTCATCTCAAATCAACCACATACACATCATACACTATCAAATACACCTTTCGGCACAATATCCATAACTGAAGCTACACTTATCGGATTGAAACGAATCTTATGGCGTTTCGAAGCCAAGACATAAACCTACATTTATTATGAAGACCTCCAAAGCCAAATCATGCATTTTCAGGGGTCAAAAATGGAAAACTACATGAAAACAGAAATCTGGGCGCGGAACAGGGTTCATGGGCAGTCAAGGGTATTTCAGTCATTTCACATGTTACAGTGCTCGGATCTAGCTGAAATTTTGTAGGAAACTAGTTAACACCATTTGCTACAACTTTCATGTTTTAACCTAAGTCTTATTCTGCCTCTAACATGCTCGAATAAATCCGGTCAGAACAGGGCAGATTCAAAATCCTAACCTGGAATTTCCGCATAAAACCGAAATCTTCCGCAAACAACTTCAACTAACATATACAAGCTTCATTTTACACCATTACCAACCATCATATCATGATTAAACCATGATAATCATATAAAATCAGAAAAATCTCCATAAAATCAGAAATTTTGCTAACTTCACTCTAATCCATAAAATCTTCCATAAAATCACATATCTAACCACCACAAGTCATGAATTCACCATTATTGGAAACAAACAATGAATCTTTACACACCGTACCTTGATAACTCACAAAAGGTAGTAGCTTAGTGGTTCCTTCTCCAAAATAACTCCACCAAGACCTTGGAATCTCCTTAGTAACCAACTTTTATGGAGTGATTTGCAATTCCATCGGTTAAAACTCAAGATTGAAGTAAGAAAGTGGAGTGAAAGATGAAGGTTTTTCTCTCTCTCTTGCTCTCTAAGTTTCAGCCATGAGAAGGAAGAAATGGCTTGATTTTTGGTCAAATTTTGGTTTTAGTAAAGTTAAGGTAAGATGGTCAAAAGTCCAACTTTGAATAAGAAGGTGGCACATGTCACCTTTTGGTTTAAAACTTATCTTTTTGTCTCTCCAATACTAATCCATATACGTAACATCTAATTATCTCTTAGCACCTTGTAAAATAATATCACTTAATACAAAACTCCATCAAATTGTCAAAAATATATTGCATTTACCGCACCAGCGGGTCCCAAGTTCATAATACTCTTCAAAATTAACGTGGAATAACTTGTATCAAGAAAATGATTTGGAAACTATATTTACTTATAAAAATGTATAGAAAATCAAAATATGGAAGAAAGGTACAAAATTATAGACGAGGAAACAAAATAATGTCTAGAAAATATATAAAAATTTTCCGGTTCTCACACTCATTCTTTCGGGGCGTCACAAACTCCCCTCCTTAAAACAATGTCGTCCTCGACATTCCATCTTGTACCAATCAAGTCGAGACATCCTGCAAGAATCACTAATATTTCAAACCAAACCCACAGTCCGGCATCCTAAACATCAAGTCTAGGATACACTACAGAGATCGAAAGCCTAAACTCTGATACCACCTGTGACGCCCCAGCTTCTCCCAAGGGCGAACCCTAGGGTTCGGCGCGTCGCCTGCCCAACTCTCGTCGGGATTCACTCACTACAAACCTCAAACAAAATGCAAAATAAATCTCAAATTTTACGTCAAATTCTCCAAGAATTACATATCGTAAGCGAAGCGCCCACGCTTCCGCTGCGCCACTCTGATCCTTGATACCAGCTATTATACAGGAGGAATTCCAAATCTAAACTGTACAAAATATAGGCCATCCAGTCACGTGAATAAGTACTACAAGCACTTCCTTTGCCTCGAGTCCTGTGGAGGGGAATAAAACAGTTTTGGGGTGAGTTAGAAGCTCAGTGAGTAACCAATAAAAGTAGTAAGAAAACATATTTCACAATAATGCATTTCGATGATGTCATGATTCAGTCATCAAATATCCGTTTATTGCTCTCGTGAGCCAGTGAAATCGTTGCACTTAAACACCCAACGCTCAAATAGATCCTTTAACGTTTAACAATAAGAGGGAGCAACGTTGGTGTTCCAGATAATGTCATGAACTCATTGAAGTGGTGGAGACGTTGGTGTCCAGCACACGAATTCCAAACACTCATTTGAGCCAAAACATGGCATGGACCACATGCAAACACTCATGATATGAAATCGAGTAAATAATGCAAGAAAACGTTCAAAAGTAACTTTGGAAACAGTTTAGGGTCACTCACCTCCACGGCTCAGAAACCATCCATCATATATCATTGCCTTGCCCAAATCCAAACCCTTCAACTCAAACTCAAAACAATCAAATGCTTTCAAAGATCGGACAGCATATCCCCTTAAGTTCCTTACTTTTCCATCCTACAAGCAACATCATTTCATCTCAAATCAACCACATACACATCATACACTATCAAATACACCTTTCGGCACAATATCCATAACTGAAGCTACACTTATCGGATTGAAACGAATCTTATGGCGTTTCGAAGCCAAGACATAAACCTACATTTATTATGAAGACCTCCAAAGCCAAATCATGCATTTTCAGGGGTCAAAAATGGAAAACTACATGAAAACAGAAATCTGGGCGCGGAACAGGGTTCATGGGCAGTCAAGGGTATTTCAGTCATTTCACATGTTACAGTGCTCGGATCTAGCTGAAATTTTGTAGGAAACTAGTTAACACCATTTGCTACAACTTTCATGTTTTAACCTAAGTCTTATTCTGCCTCTAACATGCTCGAATAAATCCGGTCAGAACAGGGCAGATTCAAAATCCTAACCTGGAATTTCCGCATAAAACCGAAATCTTCCGCAAACAACTTCAACTAACATATACAAGCTTCATTTTACACCATTACCAACCATCATATCATGATTAAACCATGATAATCATATAAAATCAGAAAAATCTCCATAAAATCAGAAATTTTGCTAACTTCACTCTAATCCATAAAATCTTCCATAAAATCACATATCTAACCACCACAAGTCATGAATTCACCATTATTGGAAACAAACAATGAATCTTTACACACCGTACCTTGATAACTCACAAAAGGTAGTAGCTTAGTGGTTCCTTCTCCAAAATAACTCCACCAAGACCTTGGAATCTCCTTAGTAACCAACTTTTATGGAGTGATTTGCAATTCCATCGGTTAAAACTCAAGATTGAAGTAAGAAAGTGGAGTGAAAGATGAAGGTTTTTCTCTCTCTCTTGCTCTCTAAGTTTCAGCCATGAGAAGGAAGAAATGGCTTGATTTTTGGTCAAATTTTGGTTTTAGTAAAGTTAAGGTAAGATGGTCAAAAGTCCAACTTTGAATAAGAAGGTGGCACATGTCACCTTTTGGTTTAAAACTTATCTTTTTGTCTCTCCAATACTAATCCATATACGTAACATCTAATTATCTCTTAGCACCTTGTAAAATAATATCACTTAATACAAAACTCCATCAAATTGTCAAAAATATATTGCATTTACCGCACCAGCGGGTCCCAAGTTCATAATACTCTTCAAAATTAACGTGGAATAACTTGTATCAAGAAAATGATTTGGAAACTATATTTACTTATAAAAATGTATAGAAAATCAAAATATGGAAGAAAGGTACAAAATTATAGACGAGGAAACAAAATAATGTCTAGAAAATATATAAAAATTTTCCGGTTCTCACACTCATTCTTTCGGGGCGTCACAAACTCCCCTCCTTAAAACAATGTCGTCCTCGACATTCCATCTTGTACCAATCAAGTCGAGACATCCTGCAAGAATCACTAATATTTCAAACCAAACCCACAGTCCGGCATCCTAAACATCAAGTCTAGGATACACTACAGAGATCGAAAGCCTAAACTCTGATACCACCTGTGACGCCCCAGCTTCTCCCAAGGGCGAACCCTAGGGTTCGGCGCGTCGCCTGCCCAACTCTCGTCGGGATTCACTCACTACAAACCTCAAACAAAATGCAAAATAAATCTCAAATTTTACGTCAAATTCTCCAAGAATTACATATCGTAAGCGAAGCGCCCACGCTTCCGCTGCGCCACTCTGATCCTTGATACCAGCTATTATACAGGAGGAATTCCAAATCTAAACTGTACAAAATATAGGCCATCCAGTCACGTGAATAAGTACTACAAGCACTTCCTTTGCCTCGAGTCCTGTGGAGGGGAATAAAACAGTTTTGGGGTGAGTTAGAAGCTCAGTGAGTAACCAATAAAAGTAGTAAGAAAACATATTTCACAATAATGCATTTCGATGATGTCATGATTCAGTCATCAAATATCCGTTTATTGCTCTCGTGAGCCAGTGAAATCGTTGCACTTAAACACCCAACGCTCAAATAGATCCTTTAACGTTTAACAATAAGAGGGAGCAACGTTGGTGTTCCAGATAATGTCATGAACTCATTGAAGTGGTGGAGACGTTGGTGTCCAGCACACGAATTCCAAACACTCATTTGAGCCAAAACATGGCATGGACCACATGCAAACACTCATGATATGAAATCGAGTAAATAATGCAAGAAAACGTTCAAAAGTAACTTTGGAAACAGTTTAGGGTCACTCACCTCCACGGCTCAGAAACCATCCATCATATATCATTGCCTTGCCCAAATCCAAACCCTTCAACTCAAACTCAAAACAATCAAATGCTTTCAAAGATCGGACAGCATATCCCCTTAAGTTCCTTACTTTTCCATCCTACAAGCAACATCATTTCATCTCAAATCAACCACATACACATCATACACTATCAAATACACCTTTCGGCACAATATCCATAACTGAAGCTACACTTATCGGATTGAAACGAATCTTATGGCGTTTCGAAGCCAAGACATAAACCTACATTTATTATGAAGACCTCCAAAGCCAAATCATGCATTTTCAGGGGTCAAAAATGGAAAACTACATGAAAACAGAAATCTGGGCGCGGAACAGGGTTCATGGGCAGTCAAGGGTATTTCAGTCATTTCACATGTTACAGTGCTCGGATCTAGCTGAAATTTTGTAGGAAACTAGTTAACACCATTTGCTACAACTTTCATGTTTTAACCTAAGTCTTATTCTGCCTCTAACATGCTCGAATAAATCCGGTCAGAACAGGGCAGATTCAAAATCCTAACCTGGAATTTCCGCATAAAACCGAAATCTTCCGCAAACAACTTCAACTAACATATACAAGCTTCATTTTACACCATTACCAACCATCATATCATGATTAAACCATGATAATCATATAAAATCAGAAAAATCTCCATAAAATCAGAAATTTTGCTAACTTCACTCTAATCCATAAAATCTTCCATAAAATCACATATCTAACCACCACAAGTCATGAATTCACCATTATTGGAAACAAACAATGAATCTTTACACACCGTACCTTGATAACTCACAAAAGGTAGTAGCTTAGTGGTTCCTTCTCCAAAATAACTCCACCAAGACCTTGGAATCTCCTTAGTAACCAACTTTTATGGAGTGATTTGCAATTCCATCGGTTAAAACTCAAGATTGAAGTAAGAAAGTGGAGTGAAAGATGAAGGTTTTTCTCTCTCTCTTGCTCTCTAAGTTTCAGCCATGAGAAGGAAGAAATGGCTTGATTTTTGGTCAAATTTTGGTTTTAGTAAAGTTAAGGTAAGATGGTCAAAAGTCCAACTTTGAATAAGAAGGTGGCACATGTCACCTTTTGGTTTAAAACTTATCTTTTTGTCTCTCCAATACTAATCCATATACGTAACATCTAATTATCTCTTAGCACCTTGTAAAATAATATCACTTAATACAAAACTCCATCAAATTGTCAAAAATATATTGCATTTACCGCACCAGCGGGTCCCAAGTTCATAATACTCTTCAAAATTAACGTGGAATAACTTGTATCAAGAAAATGATTTGGAAACTATATTTACTTATAAAAATGTATAGAAAATCAAAATATGGAAGAAAGGTACAAAATTATAGACGAGGAAACAAAATAATGTCTAGAAAATATATAAAAATTTTCCGGTTCTCACACTCATTCTTTCGGGGCGTCACAAACTCCCCTCCTTAAAACAATGTCGTCCTCGACATTCCATCTTGTACCAATCAAGTCGAGACATCCTGCAAGAATCACTAATATTTCAAACCAAACCCACAGTCCGGCATCCTAAACATCAAGTCTAGGATACACTACAGAGATCGAAAGCCTAAACTCTGATACCACCTGTGACGCCCCAGCTTCTCCCAAGGGCGAACCCTAGGGTTCGGCGCGTCGCCTGCCCAACTCTCGTCGGGATTCACTCACTACAAACCTCAAACAAAATGCAAAATAAATCTCAAATTTTACGTCAAATTCTCCAAGAATTACATATCGTAAGCGAAGCGCCCACGCTTCCGCTGCGCCACTCTGATCCTTGATACCAGCTATTATACAGGAGGAATTCCAAATCTAAACTGTACAAAATATAGGCCATCCAGTCACGTGAATAAGTACTACAAGCACTTCCTTTGCCTCGAGTCCTGTGGAGGGGAATAAAACAGTTTTGGGGTGAGTTAGAAGCTCAGTGAGTAACCAATAAAAGTAGTAAGAAAACATATTTCACAATAATGCATTTCGATGATGTCATGATTCAGTCATCCAATATCCGTTTATTGCTCTCGTGAGCCAGTGAAATCGTTGCACTTAAACACCCAACGCTCAAATAGATCCTTTAACGTTTAACAATAAGAGGGAGCAACGTTGGTGTTCCAGATAATGTCATGAACTCATTGAAGTGGTGGAGACGTTGGTGTCCAGCACACGAATTCCAAACACTCATTTGAGCCAAAACATGGCATGGACCACATGCAAACACTCATGATATGAAATCGACTAAATAATGCAAGAAAACGTTCAAAAGTAACTTTGGAAACAGTTTAGGGTCACTCACCTCCACGGCTCAGAAACCATCCATCATATATCATTGCCTTGCCCAAATCCAAACCCTTCAACTCAAACTCAAAACAATCAAATGCTTTCAAAGATCGGACAGCATATCCCCTTAAGTTCCTTACTTTTCCATCCTACAAGCAACATCATTTCATCTCAAATCAACCACATACACATCATACACTATCAAATACACCTTTCGGCACAATATCCATAACTGAAGCTACACTTATCGGATTGAAACGAATCTTATGGCGTTTCGAAGCCAAGACATAAACCTACATTTATTATGAAGACCTCCAAAGCCAAATCATGCATTTTCAGGGGTCAAAAATGGAAAACTACATGAAAACAGAAATCTGGGCGCGGAACAGGGTTCATGGGCAGTCAAGGGTATTTCAGTCATTTCACATGTTACAGTGCTCGGATCTAGCTGAAATTTTGTAGGAAACTAGTTAACACCATTTGCTACAACTTTCATGTTTTAACCTAAGTCTTATTCTGCCTCTAACATGCTCGAATAAATCCGGTCAGAACAGGGCAGATTCAAAATCCTAACCTGGAATTTCCGCATAAAACCGAAATCTTCCGCAAACAACTTCAACTAACATATACAAGCTTCATTTTACACCATTACCAACCATCATATCATGATTAAACCATGATAATCATATAAAATCAGAAAAATCTCCATAAAATCAGAAATTTTGCTAACTTCACTCTAATCCATAAAATCTTCCATAAAATCACATATCTAACCACCACAAGTCATGAATTCACCATTATTGGAAACAAACAATGAATCTTTACACACCGTACCTTGATAACTCACAAAAGGTAGTAGCTTAGTGGTTCCTTCTCCAAAATAACTCCACCAAGACCTTGGAATCTCCTTAGTAACCAACTTTTATGGAGTGATTTGCAATTCCATCGGTTAAAACTCAAGATTGAAGTAAGAAAGTGGAGTGAAAGATGAAGGTTTTTCTCTCTCTCTTGCTCTCTAAGTTTCAGCCATGAGAAGGAAGAAATGGCTTGATTTTTGGTCAAATTTTGGTTTTAGTAAAGTTAAGGTAAGATGGTCAAAAGTCCAACTTTGAATAAGAAGGTGGCACATGTCACCTTTTGGTTTAAAACTTATCTTTTTGTCTCTCCAATACTAATCCATATACGTAACATCTAATTATCTCTTAGCACCTTGTAAAATAATATCACTTAATACAAAACTCCATCAAATTGTCAAAAATATATTGCATTTACCGCACCAGCGGGTCCCAAGTTCATAATACTCTTCAAAATTAACGTGGAATAACTTGTATCAAGAAAATGATTTGGAAACTATATTTACTTATAAAAATGTATAGAAAATCAAAATATGGAAGAAAGGTACAAAATTATAGACGAGAAAACAAAATAATGTCTAGAAAATATATAAAAATTTTCCGGTTCTCACACTCATTCTTTCGGGGCGTCACAAACTCCCCTCCTTAAAACAATGTCGTCCTCGACATTCCATCTTGTACCAATCAAGTCGAGACATCCTGCAAGAATCACTAATATTTCAAACCAAACCCACAGTCCGGCATCCTAAACATCAAGTCTAGGATACACTACAGAGATCGAAAGCCTAAACTCTGATACCACCTGTGACGCCCCAGCTTCTCCCAAGGGCGAACCCTAGGGTTCGGCGCGTCGCCTGCCCAACTCTCGTCGGGATTCACTCACTACAAACCTCAAACAAAATGCAAAATAAATCTCAAATTTTACGTCAAATTCTCCAAGAATTACATATCGTAAGCGAAGCGCCCACGCTTCCGCTGCGCCACTCTGATCCTTGATACCAGCTATTATACAGGAGGAATTCCAAATCTAAACTGTACAAAATATAGGCCATCCAGTCACGTGAATAAGTACTACAAGCACTTCCTTTGCCTCGAGTCCTGTGGAGGGGAATAAAACAGTTTTGGGGTGAGTTAGAAGCTCAGTGAGTAACCAATAAAAGTAGTAAGAAAACATATTTCACAATAATGCATTTCGATGATGTCATGATTCAGTCATCCAATATCCGTTTATTGCTCTCGTGAGCCAGTGAAATCGTTGCACTTAAACACCCAACGCTCAAATAGATCCTTTAACGTTTAACAATAAGAGGGAGCAACGTTGGTGTTCCAGATAATGTCATGAACTCATTGAAGTGGTGGAGACGTTGGTGTCCAGCACACGAATTCCAAACACTCATTTGAGCCAAAACATGGCATGGACCACATGCAAACACTCATGATATGAAATCGACTAAATAATGCAAGAAAACGTTCAAAAGTAACTTTGGAAACAGTTTAGGGTCACTCACCTCCACGGCTCAGAAACCATCCATCATATATCATTGCCTTGCCCAAATCCAAACCCTTCAACTCAAACTCAAAACAATCAAATGCTTTCAAAGATCGGACAGCATATCCCCTTAAGTTCCTTACTTTTCCATCCTACAAGCAACATCATTTCATCTCAAATCAACCACATACACATCATACACTATCAAATACACCTTTCGGCACAATATCCATAACTGAAGCTACACTTATCGGATTGAAACGAATCTTATGGCGTTTCGAAGCCAAGACATAAACCTACATTTATTATGAAGACCTCCAAAGCCAAATCATGCATTTTCAGGGGTCAAAAATGGAAAACTACATGAAAACAGAAATCTGGGCGCGGAACAGGGTTCATGGGCAGTCAAGGGTATTTCAGTCATTTCACATGTTACAGTGCTCGGATCTAGCTGAAATTTTGTAGGAAACTAGTTAACACCATTTGCTACAACTTTCATGTTTTAACCTAAGTCTTATTCTGCCTCTAACATGCTCGAATAAATCCGGTCAGAACAGGGCAGATTCAAAATCCTAACCTGGAATTTCCGCATAAAACCGAAATCTTCCGCAAACAACTTCAACTAACATATACAAGCTTCATTTTACACCATTACCAACCATCATATCATGATTAAACCATGATAATCATATAAAATCAGAAAAATCTCCATAAAATCAGAAATTTTGCTAACTTCACTCTAATCCATAAAATCTTCCATAAAATCACATATCTAACCACCACAAGTCATGAATTCACCATTATTGGAAACAAACAATGAATCTTTACACACCGTACCTTGATAACTCACAAAAGGTAGTAGCTTAGTGGTTCCTTCTCCAAAATAACTCCACCAAGACCTTGGAATCTCCTTAGTAACCAACTTTTATGGAGTGATTTGCAATTCCATCGGTTAAAACTCAAGATTGAAGTAAGAAAGTGGAGTGAAAGATGAAGGTTTTTCTCTCTCTCTTGCTCTCTAAGTTTCAGCCATGAGAAGGAAGAAATGGCTTGATTTTTGGTCAAATTTTGGTTTTAGTAAAGTTAAGGTAAGATGGTCAAAAGTCCAACTTTGAATAAGAAGGTGGCACATGTCACCTTTTGGTTTAAAACTTATCTTTTTGTCTCTCCAATACTAATCCATATACGTAACATCTAATTATCTCTTAGCACCTTGTAAAATAATATCACTTAATACAAAACTCCATCAAATTGTCAAAAATATATTGCATTTACCGCACCAGCGGGTCCCAAGTTCATAATACTCTTCAAAATTAACGTGGAATAACTTGTATCAAGAAAATGATTTGGAAACTATATTTACTTATAAAAATGTATAGAAAATCAAAATATGGAAGAAAGGTACAAAATTATAGACGAGGAAACAAAATAATGTCTAGAAAATATATAAAAATTTTCCGGTTCTCACACTCATTCTTTCGGGGCGTCACAAACTCCCCTCCTTAAAACAATGTCGTCCTCGACATTCCATCTTGTACCAATCAAGTCGAGACATCCTGCAAGAATCACTAATATTTCAAACCAAACCCACAGTCCGGCATCCTAAACATCAAGTCTAGGATACACTACAGAGATCGAAAGCCTAAACTCTGATACCACCTGTGACGCCCCAGCTTCTCCCAAGGGCGAACCCTAGGGTTCGGCGCGTCGCCTGCCCAACTCTCGTCGGGATTCACTCACTACAAACCTCAAACAAAATGCAAAATAAATCTCAAATTTTACGTCAAATTCTCCAAGAATTACATATCGTAAGCGAAGCGCCCACGCTTCCGCTGCGCCACTCTGATCCTTGATACCAGCTATTATACAGGAGGAATTCCAAATCTAAACTGTACAAAATATAGGCCATCCAGTCACGTGAATAAGTACTACAAGCACTTCCTTTGCCTCGAGTCCTGTGGAGGGGAATAAAACAGTTTTGGGGTGAGTTAGAAGCTCAGTGAGTAACCAATAAAAGTAGTAAGAAAACATATTTCACAATAATGCATTTCGATGATGTCATGATTCAGTCATCCAATATCCGTTTATTGCTCTCGTGAGCCAGTGAAATCGTTGCACTTAAACACCCAACGCTCAAATAGATCCTTTAACGTTTAACAATAAGAGGGAGCAACGTTGGTGTTCCAGATAATGTCATGAACTCATTGAAGTGGTGGAGACGTTGGTGTCCAGCACACGAATTCCAAACACTCATTTGAGCCAAAACATGGCATGGACCACATGCAAACACTCATGATATGAAATCGACTAAATAATGCAAGAAAACGTTCAAAAGTAACTTTGGAAACAGTTTAGGGTCACTCACCTCCACGGCTCAGAAACCATCCATCATATATCATTGCCTTGCCCAAATCCAAACCCTTCAACTCAAACTCAAAACAATCAAATGCTTTCAAAGATCGGACAGCATATCCCCTTAAGTTCCTTACTTTTCCATCCTACAAGCAACATCATTTCATCTCAAATCAACCACATACACATCATACACTATCAAATACACCTTTCGGCACAATATCCATAACTGAAGCTACACTTATCGGATTGAAACGAATCTTATGGCGTTTCGAAGCCAAGACATAAACCTACATTTATTATGAAGACCTCCAAAGCCAAATCATGCATTTTCAGGGGTCAAAAATGGAAAACTACATGAAAACAGAAATCTGGGCGCGGAACAGGGTTCATGGGCAGTCAAGGGTATTTCAGTCATTTCACATGTTACAGTGCTCGGATCTAGCTGAAATTTTGTAGGAAACTAGTTAACACCATTTGCTACAACTTTCATGTTTTAACCTAAGTCTTATTCTGCCTCTAACATGCTCGAATAAATCCGGTCAGAACAGGGCAGATTCAAAATCCTAACCTGGAATTTCCGCATAAAACCGAAATCTTCCGCAAACAACTTCAACTAACATATACAAGCTTCATTTTACACCATTACCAACCATCATATCATGATTAAACCATGATAATCATATAAAATCAGAAAAATCTCCATAAAATCAGAAATTTTGCTAACTTCACTCTAATCCATAAAATCTTCCATAAAATCACATATCTAACCACCACAAGTCATGAATTCACCATTATTGGAAACAAACAATGAATCTTTACACACCGTACCTTGATAACTCACAAAAGGTAGTAGCTTAGTGGTTCCTTCTCCAAAATAACTCCACCAAGACCTTGGAATCTCCTTAGTAACCAACTTTTATGGAGTGATTTGCAATTCCATCGGTTAAAACTCAAGATTGAAGTAAGAAAGTGGAGTGAAAGATGAAGGTTTTTCTCTCTCTCTTGCTCTCTAAGTTTCAGCCATGAGAAGGAAGAAATGGCTTGATTTTTGGTCAAATTTTGGTTTTAGTAAAGTTAAGGTAAGATGGTCAAAAGTCCAACTTTGAATAAGAAGGTGGCACATGTCACCTTTTGGTTTAAAACTTATCTTTTTGTCTCTCCAATACTAATCCATATACGTAACATCTAATTATCTCTTAGCACCTTGTAAAATAATATCACTTAATACAAAACTCCATCAAATTGTCAAAAATATATTGCATTTACCGCACCAGCGGGTCCCAAGTTCATAATACTCTTCAAAATTAACGTGGAATAACTTGTATCAAGAAAATGATTTGGAAACTATATTTACTTATAAAAATGTATAGAAAATCAAAATATGGAAGAAAGGTACAAAATTATAGACGAGGAAACAAAATAATGTCTAGAAAATATATAAAAATTTTCCGGTTCTCACACTCATTCTTTCGGGGCGTCACAAACTCCCCTCCTTAAAACAATGTCGTCCTCGACATTCCATCTTGTACCAATCAAGTCGAGACATCCTGCAAGAATCACTAATATTTCAAACCAAACCCACAGTCCGGCATCCTAAACATCAAGTCTAGGATACACTACAGAGATCGAAAGCCTAAACTCTGATACCACCTGTGACGCCCCAGCTTCTCCCAAGGGCGAACCCTAGGGTTCGGCGCGTCGCCTGCCCAACTCTCGTCGGGATTCACTCACTACAAACCTCAAACAAAATGCAAAATAAATCTCAAATTTTACGTCAAATTCTCCAAGAATTACATATCGTAAGCGAAGCGCCCACGCTTCCGCTGCGCCACTCTGATCCTTGATACCAGCTATTATACAGGAGGAATTCCAAATCTAAACTGTACAAAATATAGGCCATCCAGTCACGTGAATAAGTACTACAAGCACTTCCTTTGCCTCGAGTCCTGTGGAGGGGAATAAAACAGTTTTGGGGTGAGTTAGAAGCTCAGTGAGTAACCAATAAAAGTAGTAAGAAAACATATTTCACAATAATGCATTTCGATGATGTCATGATTCAGTCATCAAATATCCGTTTATTGCTCTCGTGAGCCAGTGAAATCGTTGCACTTAAACACCCAACGCTCAAATAGATCCTTTAACGTTTAACAATAAGAGGGAGCAACGTTGGTGTTCCAGATAATGTCATGAACTCATTGAAGTGGTGGAGACGTTGGTGTCCAGCACACGAATTCCAAACACTCATTTGAGCCAAAACATGGCATGGACCACATGCAAACACTCATGATATGAAATCGAGTAAATAATGCAAGAAAACGTTCAAAAGTAACTTTGGAAACAGTTTAGGGTCACTCACCTCCACGGCTCAGAAACCATCCATCATATATCATTGCCTTGCCCAAATCCAAACCCTTCAACTCAAACTCAAAACAATCAAATGCTTTCAAAGATCGGACAGCATATCCCCTTAAGTTCCTTACTTTTCCATCCTACAAGCAACATCATTTCATCTCAAATCAACCACATACACATCATACACTATCAAATACACCTTTCGGCACAATATCCATAACTGAAGCTACACTTATCGGATTGAAACGAATCTTATGGCGTTTCGAAGCCAAGACATAAACCTACATTTATTATGAAGACCTCCAAAGCCAAATCATGCATTTTCAGGGGTCAAAAATGGAAAACTACATGAAAACAGAAATCTGGGCGCGGAACAGGGTTCATGGGCAGTCAAGGGTATTTCAGTCATTTCACATGTTACAGTGCTCGGATCTAGCTGAAATTTTGTAGGAAACTAGTTAACACCATTTGCTACAACTTTCATGTTTTAACCTAAGTCTTATTCTGCCTCTAACATGCTCGAATAAATCCGGTCAGAACAGGGCAGATTCAAAATCCTAACCTGGAATTTCCGCATAAAACCGAAATCTTCCGCAAACAACTTCAACTAACATATACAAGCTTCATTTTACACCATTACCAACCATCATATCATGATTAAACCATGATAATCATATAAAATCAGAAAAATCTCCATAAAATCAGAAATTTTGCTAACTTCACTCTAATCCATAAAATCTTCCATAAAATCACATATCTAACCACCACAAGTCATGAATTCACCATTATTGGAAACAAACAATGAATCTTTACACACCGTACCTTGATAACTCACAAAAGGTAGTAGCTTAGTGGTTCCTTCTCCAAAATAACTCCACCAAGACCTTGGAATCTCCTTAGTAACCAACTTTTATGGAGTGATTTGCAATTCCATCGGTTAAAACTCAAGATTGAAGTAAGAAAGTGGAGTGAAAGATGAAGGTTTTTCTCTCTCTCTTGCTCTCTAAGTTTCAGCCATGAGAAGGAAGAAATGGCTTGATTTTTGGTCAAATTTTGGTTTTAGTAAAGTTAAGGTAAGATGGTCAAAAGTCCAACTTTGAATAAGAAGGTGGCACATGTCACCTTTTGGTTTAAAACTTATCTTTTTGTCTCTCCAATACTAATCCATATACGTAACATCTAATTATCTCTTAGCACCTTGTAAAATAATATCACTTAATACAAAACTCCATCAAATTGTCAAAAATATATTGCATTTACCGCACCAGCGGGTCCCAAGTTCATAATACTCTTCAAAATTAACGTGGAATAACTTGTATCAAGAAAATGATTTGGAAACTATATTTACTTATAAAAATGTATAGAAAATCAAAATATGGAAGAAAGGTACAAAATTATAGACGAGGAAACAAAATAATGTCTAGAAAATATATAAAAATTTTCCGGTTCTCACACTCATTCTTTCGGGGCGTCACAAACTCCCCTCCTTAAAACAATGTCGTCCTCGACATTCCATCTTGTACCAATCAAGTCGAGACATCCTGCAAGAATCACTAATATTTCAAACCAAACCCACAGTCCGGCATCCTAAACATCAAGTCTAGGATACACTACAGAGATCGAAAGCCTAAACTCTGATACCACCTGTGACGCCCCAGCTTCTCCCAAGGGCGAACCCTAGGGTTCGGCGCGTCGCCTGCCCAACTCTCGTCGGGATTCACTCACTACAAACCTCAAACAAAATGCAAAATAAATCTCAAATTTTACGTCAAATTCTCCAAGAATTACATATCGTAAGCGAAGCGCCCACGCTTCCGCTGCGCCACTCTGATCCTTGATACCAGCTATTATACAGGAGGAATTCCAAATCTAAACTGTACAAAATATAGGCCATCCAGTCACGTGAATAAGTACTACAAGCACTTCCTTTGCCTCGAGTCCTGTGGAGGGGAATAAAACAGTTTTGGGGTGAGTTAGAAGCTCAGTGAGTAACCAATAAAAGTAGTAAGAAAACATATTTCACAATAATGCATTTCGATGATGTCATGATTCAGTCATCAAATATCCGTTTATTGCTCTCGTGAGCCAGTGAAATCGTTGCACTTAAACACCCAACGCTCAAATAGATCCTTTAACGTTTAACAATAAGAGGGAGCAACGTTGGTGTTCCAGATAATGTCATGAACTCATTGAAGTGGTGGAGACGTTGGTGTCCAGCACACGAATTCCAAACACTCATTTGAGCCAAAACATGGCATGGACCACATGCAAACACTCATGATATGAAATCGAGTAAATAATGCAAGAAAACGTTCAAAAGTAACTTTGGAAACAGTTTAGGGTCACTCACCTCCACGGCTCAGAAACCATCCATCATATATCATTGCCTTGCCCAAATCCAAACCCTTCAACTCAAACTCAAAACAATCAAATGCTTTCAAAGATCGGACAGCATATCCCCTTAAGTTCCTTACTTTTCCATCCTACAAGCAACATCATTTCATCTCAAATCAACCACATACACATCATACACTATCAAATACACCTTTCGGCACAATATCCATAACTGAAGCTACACTTATCGGATTGAAACGAATCTTATGGCGTTTCGAAGCCAAGACATAAACCTACATTTATTATGAAGACCTCCAAAGCCAAATCATGCATTTTCAGGGGTCAAAAATGGAAAACTACATGAAAACAGAAATCTGGGCGCGGAACAGGGTTCATGGGCAGTCAAGGGTATTTCAGTCATTTCACATGTTACAGTGCTCGGATCTAGCTGAAATTTTGTAGGAAACTAGTTAACACCATTTGCTACAACTTTCATGTTTTAACCTAAGTCTTATTCTGCCTCTAACATGCTCGAATAAATCCGGTCAGAACAGGGCAGATTCAAAATCCTAACCTGGAATTTCCGCATAAAACCGAAATCTTCCGCAAACAACTTCAACTAACATATACAAGCTTCATTTTACACCATTACCAACCATCATATCATGATTAAACCATGATAATCATATAAAATCAGAAAAATCTCCATAAAATCAGAAATTTTGCTAACTTCACTCTAATCCATAAAATCTTCCATAAAATCACATATCTAACCACCACAAGTCATGAATTCACCATTATTGGAAACAAACAATGAATCTTTACACACCGTACCTTGATAACTCACAAAAGGTAGTAGCTTAGTGGTTCCTTCTCCAAAATAACTCCACCAAGACCTTGGAATCTCCTTAGTAACCAACTTTTATGGAGTGATTTGCAATTCCATCGGTTAAAACTCAAGATTGAAGTAAGAAAGTGGAGTGAAAGATGAAGGTTTTTCTCTCTCTCTTGCTCTCTAAGTTTCAGCCATGAGAAGGAAGAAATGGCTTGATTTTTGGTCAAATTTTGGTTTTAGTAAAGTTAAGGTAAGATGGTCAAAAGTCCAACTTTGAATAAGAAGGTGGCACATGTCACCTTTTGGTTTAAAACTTATCTTTTTGTCTCTCCAATACTAATCCATATACGTAACATCTAATTATCTCTTAGCACCTTGTAAAATAATATCACTTAATACAAAACTCCATCAAATTGTCAAAAATATATTGCATTTACCGCACCAGCGGGTCCCAAGTTCATAATACTCTTCAAAATTAACGTGGAATAACTTGTATCAAGAAAATGATTTGGAAACTATATTTACTTATAAAAATGTATAGAAAATCAAAATATGGAAGAAAGGTACAAAATTATAGACGAGGAAACAAAATAATGTCTAGAAAATATATAAAAATTTTCCGGTTCTCACACTCATTCTTTCGGGGCGTCACAAACTCCCCTCCTTAAAACAATGTCGTCCTCGACATTCCATCTTGTACCAATCAAGTCGAGACATCCTGCAAGAATCACTAATATTTCAAACCAAACCCACAGTCCGGCATCCTAAACATCAAGTCTAGGATACACTACAGAGATCGAAAGCCTAAACTCTGATACCACCTGTGACGCCCCAGCTTCTCCCAAGGGCGAACCCTAGGGTTCGGCGCGTCGCCTGCCCAACTCTCGTCGGGATTCACTCACTACAAACCTCAAACAAAATGCAAAATAAATCTCAAATTTTACGTCAAATTCTCCAAGAATTACATATCGTAAGCGAAGCGCCCACGCTTCCGCTGCGCCACTCTGATCCTTGATACCAGCTATTATACAGGAGGAATTCCAAATCTAAACTGTACAAAATATAGGCCATCCAGTCACGTGAATAAGTACTACAAGCACTTCCTTTGCCTCGAGTCCTGTGGAGGGGAATAAAACAGTTTTGGGGTGAGTTAGAAGCTCAGTGAGTAACCAATAAAAGTAGTAAGAAAACATATTTCACAATAATGCATTTCGATGATGTCATGATTCAGTCATCAAATATCCGTTTATTGCTCTCGTGAGCCAGTGAAATCGTTGCACTTAAACACCCAACGCTCAAATAGATCCTTTAACGTTTAACAATAAGAGGGAGCAACGTTGGTGTTCCAGATAATGTCATGAACTCATTGAAGTGGTGGAGACGTTGGTGTCCAGCACACGAATTCCAAACACTCATTTGAGCCAAAACATGGCATGGACCACATGCAAACACTCATGATATGAAATCGAGTAAATAATGCAAGAAAACGTTCAAAAGTAACTTTGGAAACAGTTTAGGGTCACTCACCTCCACGGCTCAGAAACCATCCATCATATATCATTGCCTTGCCCAAATCCAAACCCTTCAACTCAAACTCAAAACAATCAAATGCTTTCAAAGATCGGACAGCATATCCCCTTAAGTTCCTTACTTTTCCATCCTACAAGCAACATCATTTCATCTCAAATCAACCACATACACATCATACACTATCAAATACACCTTTCGGCACAATATCCATAACTGAAGCTACACTTATCGGATTGAAACGAATCTTATGGCGTTTCGAAGCCAAGACATAAACCTACATTTATTATGAAGACCTCCAAAGCCAAATCATGCATTTTCAGGGGTCAAAAATGGAAAACTACATGAAAACAGAAATCTGGGCGCGGAACAGGGTTCATGGGCAGTCAAGGGTATTTCAGTCATTTCACATGTTACAGTGCTCGGATCTAGCTGAAATTTTGTAGGAAACTAGTTAACACCATTTGCTACAACTTTCATGTTTTAACCTAAGTCTTATTCTGCCTCTAACATGCTCGAATAAATCCGGTCAGAACAGGGCAGATTCAAAATCCTAACCTGGAATTTCCGCATAAAACCGAAATCTTCCGCAAACAACTTCAACTAACATATACAAGCTTCATTTTACACCATTACCAACCATCATATCATGATTAAACCATGATAATCATATAAAATCAGAAAAATCTCCATAAAATCAGAAATTTTGCTAACTTCACTCTAATCCATAAAATCTTCCATAAAATCACATATCTAACCACCACAAGTCATGAATTCACCATTATTGGAAACAAACAATGAATCTTTACACACCGTACCTTGATAACTCACAAAAGGTAGTAGCTTAGTGGTTCCTTCTCCAAAATAACTCCACCAAGACCTTGGAATCTCCTTAGTAACCAACTTTTATGGAGTGATTTGCAATTCCATCGGTTAAAACTCAAGATTGAAGTAAGAAAGTGGAGTGAAAGATGAAGGTTTTTCTCTCTCTCTTGCTCTCTAAGTTTCAGCCATGAGAAGGAAGAAATGGCTTGATTTTTGGTCAAATTTTGGTTTTAGTAAAGTTAAGGTAAGATGGTCAAAAGTCCAACTTTGAATAAGAAGGTGGCACATGTCACCTTTTGGTTTAAAACTTATCTTTTTGTCTCTCCAATACTAATCCATATACGTAACATCTAATTATCTCTTAGCACCTTGTAAAATAATATCACTTAATACAAAACTCCATCAAATTGTCAAAAATATATTGCATTTACCGCACCAGCGGGTCCCAAGTTCATAATACTCTTCAAAATTAACGTGGAATAACTTGTATCAAGAAAATGATTTGGAAACTATATTTACTTATAAAAATGTATAGAAAATCAAAATATGGAAGAAAGGTACAAAATTATAGACGAGGAAACAAAATAATGTCTAGAAAATATATAAAAATTTTCCGGTTCTCACACTCATTCTTTCGGGGCGTCACAAACTCCCCTCCTTAAAACAATGTCGTCCTCGACATTCCATCTTGTACCAATCAAGTCGAGACATCCTGCAAGAATCACTAATATTTCAAACCAAACCCACAGTCCGGCATCCTAAACATCAAGTCTAGGATACACTACAGAGATCGAAAGCCTAAACTCTGATACCACCTGTGACGCCCCAGCTTCTCCCAAGGGCGAACCCTAGGGTTCGGCGCGTCGCCTGCCCAACTCTCGTCGGGATTCACTCACTACAAACCTCAAACAAAATGCAAAATAAATCTCAAATTTTACGTCAAATTCTCCAAGAATTACATATCGTAAGCGAAGCGCCCACGCTTCCGCTGCGCCACTCTGATCCTTGATACCAGCTATTATACAGGAGGAATTCCAAATCTAAACTGTACAAAATATAGGCCATCCAGTCACGTGAATAAGTACTACAAGCACTTCCTTTGCCTCGAGTCCTGTGGAGGGGAATAAAACAGTTTTGGGGTGAGTTAGAAGCTCAGTGAGTAACCAATAAAAGTAGTAAGAAAACATATTTCACAATAATGCATTTCGATGATGTCATGATTCAGTCATCAAATATCCGTTTATTGCTCTCGTGAGCCAGTGAAATCGTTGCACTTAAACACCCAACGCTCAAATAGATCCTTTAACGTTTAACAATAAGAGGGAGCAACGTTGGTGTTCCAGATAATGTCATGAACTCATTGAAGTGGTGGAGACGTTGGTGTCCAGCACACGAATTCCAAACACTCATTTGAGCCAAAACATGGCATGGACCACATGCAAACACTCATGATATGAAATCGACTAAATAATGCAAGAAAACGTTCAAAAGTAACTTTGGAAACAGTTTAGGGTCACTCACCTCCACGGCTCAGAAACCATCCATCATATATCATTGCCTTGCCCAAATCCAAACCCTTCAACTCAAACTCAAAACAATCAAATGCTTTCAAAGATCGGACAGCATATCCCCTTAAGTTCCTTACTTTTCCATCCTACAAGCAACATCATTTCATCTCAAATCAACCACATACACATCATACACTATCAAATACACCTTTCGGCACAATATCCATAACTGAAGCTACACTTATCGGATTGAAACGAATCTTATGGCGTTTCGAAGCCAAGACATAAACCTACATTTATTATGAAGACCTCCAAAGCCAAATCATGCATTTTCAGGGGTCAAAAATGGAAAACTACATGAAAACAGAAATCTGGGCGCGGAACAGGGTTCATGGGCAGTCAAGGGTATTTCAGTCATTTCACATGTTACAGTGCTCGGATCTAGCTGAAATTTTGTAGGAAACTAGTTAACACCATTTGCTACAACTTTCATGTTTTAACCTAAGTCTTATTCTGCCTCTAACATGCTCGAATAAATCCGGTCAGAACAGGGCAGATTCAAAATCCTAACCTGGAATTTCCGCATAAAACCGAAATCTTCCGCAAACAACTTCAACTAACATATACAAGCTTCATTTTACACCATTACCAACCATCATATCATGATTAAACCATGATAATCATATAAAATCAGAAAAATCTCCATAAAATCAGAAATTTTGCTAACTTCACTCTAATCCATAAAATCTTCCATAAAATCACATATCTAACCACCACAAGTCATGAATTCACCATTATTGGAAACAAACAATGAATCTTTACACACCGTACCTTGATAACTCACAAAAGGTAGTAGCTTAGTGGTTCCTTCTCCAAAATAACTCCACCAAGACCTTGGAATCTCCTTAGTAACCAACTTTTATGGAGTGATTTGCAATTCCATCGGTTAAAACTCAAGATTGAAGTAAGAAAGTGGAGTGAAAGATGAAGGTTTTTCTCTCTCTCTTGCTCTCTAAGTTTCAGCCATGAGAAGGAAGAAATGGCTTGATTTTTGGTCAAATTTTGGTTTTAGTAAAGTTAAGGTAAGATGGTCAAAAGTCCAACTTTGAATAAGAAGGTGGCACATGTCACCTTTTGGTTTAAAACTTATCTTTTTGTCTCTCCAATACTAATCCATATACGTAACATCTAATTATCTCTTAGCACCTTGTAAAATAATATCACTTAATACAAAACTCCATCAAATTGTCAAAAATATATTGCATTTACCGCACCAGCGGGTCCCAAGTTCATAATACTCTTCAAAATTAACGTGGAATAACTTGTATCAAGAAAATGATTTGGAAACTATATTTACTTATAAAAATGTATAGAAAATCAAAATATGGAAGAAAGGTACAAAATTATAGACGAGGAAACAAAATAATGTCTAGAAAATATATAAAAATTTTCCGGTTCTCACACTCATTCTTTCGGGGCGTCACAAACTCCCCTCCTTAAAACAATGTCGTCCTCGACATTCCATCTTGTACCAATCAAGTCGAGACATCCTGCAAGAATCACTAATATTTCAAACCAAACCCACAGTCCGGCATCCTAAACATCAAGTCTAGGATACACTACAGAGATCGAAAGCCTAAACTCTGATACCACCTGTGACGCCCCAGCTTCTCCCAAGGGCGAACCCTAGGGTTCGGCGCGTCGCCTGCCCAACTCTCGTCGGGATTCACTCACTACAAACCTCAAACAAAATGCAAAATAAATCTCAAATTTTACGTCAAATTCTCCAAGAATTACATATCGTAAGCGAAGCGCCCACGCTTCCGCTGCGCCACTCTGATCCTTGATACCAGCTATTATACAGGAGGAATTCCAAATCTAAACTGTACAAAATATAGGCCATCCAGTCACGTGAATAAGTACTACAAGCACTTCCTTTGCCTCGAGTCCTGTGGAGGGGAATAAAACAGTTTTGGGGTGAGTTAGAAGCTCAGTGAGTAACCAATAAAAGTAGTAAGAAAACATATTTCACAATAATGCATTTCGATGATGTCATGATTCAGTCATCAAATATCCGTTTATTGCTCTCGTGAGCCAGTGAAATCGTTGCACTTAAACACCCAACGCTCAAATAGATCCTTTAACGTTTAACAATAAGAGGGAGCAACGTTGGTGTTCCAGATAATGTCATGAACTCATTGAAGTGGTGGAGACGTTGGTGTCCAGCACACGAATTCCAAACACTCATTTGAGCCAAAACATGGCATGGACCACATGCAAACACTCATGATATGAAATCGACTAAATAATGCAAGAAAACGTTCAAAAGTAACTTTGGAAACAGTTTAGGGTCACTCACCTCCACGGCTCAGAAACCATCCATCATATATCATTGCCTTGCCCAAATCCAAACCCTTCAACTCAAACTCAAAACAATCAAATGCTTTCAAAGATCGGACAGCATATCCCCTTAAGTTCCTTACTTTTCCATCCTACAAGCAACATCATTTCATCTCAAATCAACCACATACACATCATACACTATCAAATACACCTTTCGGCACAATATCCATAACTGAAGCTACACTTATCGGATTGAAACGAATCTTATGGCGTTTCGAAGCCAAGACATAAACCTACATTTATTATGAAGACCTCCAAAGCCAAATCATGCATTTTCAGGGGTCAAAAATGGAAAACTACATGAAAACAGAAATCTGGGCGCGGAACAGGGTTCATGGGCAGTCAAGGGTATTTCAGTCATTTCACATGTTACAGTGCTCGGATCTAGCTGAAATTTTGTAGGAAACTAGTTAACACCATTTGCTACAACTTTCATGTTTTAACCTAAGTCTTATTCTGCCTCTAACATGCTCGAATAAATCCGGTCAGAACAGGGCAGATTCAAAATCCTAACCTGGAATTTCCGCATAAAACCGAAATCTTCCGCAAACAACTTCAACTAACATATACAAGCTTCATTTTACACCATTACCAACCATCATATCATGATTAAACCATGATAATCATATAAAATCAGAAAAATCTCCATAAAATCAGAAATTTTGCTAACTTCACTCTAATCCATAAAATCTTCCATAAAATCACATATCTAACCACCACAAGTCATGAATTCACCATTATTGGAAACAAACAATGAATCTTTACACACCGTACCTTGATAACTCACAAAAGGTAGTAGCTTAGTGGTTCCTTCTCCAAAATAACTCCACCAAGACCTTGGAATCTCCTTAGTAACCAACTTTTATGGAGTGATTTGCAATTCCATCGGTTAAAACTCAAGATTGAAGTAAGAAAGTGGAGTGAAAGATGAAGGTTTTTCTCTCTCTCTTGCTCTCTAAGTTTCAGCCATGAGAAGGAAGAAATGGCTTGATTTTTGGTCAAATTTTGGTTTTAGTAAAGTTAAGGTAAGATGGTCAAAAGTCCAACTTTGAATAAGAAGGTGGCACATGTCACCTTTTGGTTTAAAACTTATCTTTTTGTCTCTCCAATACTAATCCATATACGTAACATCTAATTATCTCTTAGCACCTTGTAAAATAATATCACTTAATACAAAACTCCATCAAATTGTCAAAAATATATTGCATTTACCGCACCAGCGGGTCCCAAGTTCATAATACTCTTCAAAATTAACGTGGAATAACTTGTATCAAGAAAATGATTTGGAAACTATATTTACTTATAAAAATGTATAGAAAATCAAAATATGGAAGAAAGGTACAAAATTATAGACGAGGAAACAAAATAATGTCTAGAAAATATATAAAAATTTTCCGGTTCTCACACTCATTCTTTCGGGGCGTCACAAACTCCCCTCCTTAAAACAATGTCGTCCTCGACATTCCATCTTGTACCAATCAAGTCGAGACATCCTGCAAGAATCACTAATATTTCAAACCAAACCCACAGTCCGGCATCCTAAACATCAAGTCTAGGATACACTACAGAGATCGAAAGCCTAAACTCTGATACCACCTGTGACGCCCCAGCTTCTCCCAAGGGCGAACCCTAGGGTTCGGCGCGTCGCCTGCCCAACTCTCGTCGGGATTCACTCACTACAAACCTCAAACAAAATGCAAAATAAATCTCAAATTTTACGTCAAATTCTCCAAGAATTACATATCGTAAGCGAAGCGCCCACGCTTCCGCTGCGCCACTCTGATCCTTGATACCAGCTATTATACAGGAGGAATTCCAAATCTAAACTGTACAAAATATAGGCCATCCAGTCACGTGAATAAGTACTACAAGCACTTCCTTTGCCTCGAGTCCTGTGGAGGGGAATAAAACAGTTTTGGGGTGAGTTAGAAGCTCAGTGAGTAACCAATAAAAGTAGTAAGAAAACATATTTCACAATAATGCATTTCGATGATGTCATGATTCAGTCATCAAATATCCGTTTATTGCTCTCGTGAGCCAGTGAAATCGTTGCACTTAAACACCCAACGCTCAAATAGATCCTTTAACGTTTAACAATAAGAGGGAGCAACGTTGGTGTTCCAGATAATGTCATGAACTCATTGAAGTGGTGGAGACGTTGGTGTCCAGCACACGAATTCCAAACACTCATTTGAGCCAAAACATGGCATGGACCACATGCAAACACTCATGATATGAAATCGACTAAATAATGCAAGAAAACGTTCAAAAGTAACTTTGGAAACAGTTTAGGGTCACTCACCTCCACGGCTCAGAAACCATCCATCATATATCATTGCCTTGCCCAAATCCAAACCCTTCAACTCAAACTCAAAACAATCAAATGCTTTCAAAGATCGGACAGCATATCCCCTTAAGTTCCTTACTTTTCCATCCTACAAGCAACATCATTTCATCTCAAATCAACCACATACACATCATACACTATCAAATACACCTTTCGGCACAATATCCATAACTGAAGCTACACTTATCGGATTGAAACGAATCTTATGGCGTTTCGAAGCCAAGACATAAACCTACATTTATTATGAAGACCTCCAAAGCCAAATCATGCATTTTCAGGGGTCAAAAATGGAAAACTACATGAAAACAGAAATCTGGGCGCGGAACAGGGTTCATGGGCAGTCAAGGGTATTTCAGTCATTTCACATGTTACAGTGCTCGGATCTAGCTGAAATTTTGTAGGAAACTAGTTAACACCATTTGCTACAACTTTCATGTTTTAACCTAAGTCTTATTCTGCCTCTAACATGCTCGAATAAATCCGGTCAGAACAGGGCAGATTCAAAATCCTAACCTGGAATTTCCGCATAAAACCGAAATCTTCCGCAAACAACTTCAACTAACATATACAAGCTTCATTTTACACCATTACCAACCATCATATCATGATTAAACCATGATAATCATATAAAATCAGAAAAATCTCCATAAAATCAGAAATTTAGCTAACTTCACTCTAATCCATAAAATCTTCCATAAAATCACATATCTAACCACCACAAGTCATGAATTCACCATTATTGGAAACAAACAATGAATCTTTACACACCGTACCTTGATAACTCACAAAAGGTAGTAGCTTAGTGGTTCCTTCTCCAAAATAACTCCACCAAGACCTTGGAATCTCCTTAGTAACCAACTTTTATGGAGTGATTTGCAATTCCATCGGTTAAAACTCAAGATTGAAGTAAGAAAGTGGAGTGAAAGATGAAGGTTTTTCTCTCTCTCTTGCTCTCTAAGTTTCAGCCATGAGAAGGAAGAAATGGCTTGATTTTTGGTCAAATTTTGGTTTTAGTAAAGTTAAGGTAAGATGGTCAAAAGTCCAACTTTGAATAAGAAGGTGGCACATGTCACCTTTTGGTTTAAAACTTATCTTTTTGTCTCTCCAATACTAATCCATATACGTAACATCTAATTATCTCTTAGCACCTTGTAAAATAATATCACTTAATACAAAACTCCATCAAATTGTCAAAAATATATTGCATTTACCGCACCAGCGGGTCCCAAGTTCATAATACTCTTCAAAATTAACGTGGAATAACTTGTATCAAGAAAATGATTTGGAAACTATATTTACTTATAAAAATGTATAGAAAATCAAAATATGGAAGAAAGGTACAAAATTATAGACGAGGAAACAAAATAATGTCTAGAAAATATATAAAAATTTTCCGGTTCTCACACTCATTCTTTCGGGGCGTCACAAACTCCCCTCCTTAAAACAATGTCGTCCTCGACATTCCATCTTGTACCAATCAAGTCGAGACATCCTGCAAGAATCACTAATATTTCAAACCAAACCCACAGTCCGGCATCCTAAACATCAAGTCTAGGATACACTACAGAGATCGAAAGCCTAAACTCTGATACCACCTGTGACGCCCCAGCTTCTCCCAAGGGCGAACCCTAGGGTTCGGCGCGTCGCCTGCCCAACTCTCGTCGGGATTCACTCACTACAAACCTCAAACAAAATGCAAAATAAATCTCAAATTTTACGTCAAATTCTCCAAGAATTACATATCGTAAGCGAAGCGCCCACGCTTCCGCTGCGCCACTCTGATCCTTGATACCAGCTATTATACAGGAGGAATTCCAAATCTAAACTGTACAAAATATAGGCCATCCAGTCACGTGAATAAGTACTACAAGCACTTCCTTTGCCTCGAGTCCTGTGGAGGGGAATAAAACAGTTTTGGGGTGAGTTAGAAGCTCAGTGAGTAACCAATAAAAGTAGTAAGAAAACATATTTCACAATAATGCATTTCGATGATGTCATGATTCAGTCATCAAATATCCGTTTATTGCTCTCGTGAGCCAGTGAAATCGTTGCACTTAAACACCCAACGCTCAAATAGATCCTTTAACGTTTAACAATAAGAGGGAGCAACGTTGGTGTTCCAGATAATGTCATGAACTCATTGAAGTGGTGGAGACGTTGGTGTCCAGCACACGAATTCCAAACACTCATTTGAGCCAAAACATGGCATGGACCACATGCAAACACTCATGATATGAAATCGAGTAAATAATGCAAGAAAACGTTCAAAAGTAACTTTGGAAACAGTTTAGGGTCACTCACCTCCACGGCTCAGAAACCATCCATCATATATCATTGCCTTGCCCAAATCCAAACCCTTCAACTCAAACTCAAAACAATCAAATGCTTTCAAAGATCGGACAGCATATCCCCTTAAGTTCCTTACTTTTCCATCCTACAAGCAACATCATTTCATCTCAAATCAACCACATACACATCATACACTATCAAATACACCTTTCGGCACAATATCCATAACTGAAGCTACACTTATCGGATTGAAACGAATCTTATGGCGTTTCGAAGCCAAGACATAAACCTACATTTATTATGAAGACCTCCAAAGCCAAATCATGCATTTTCAGGGGTCAAAAATGGAAAACTACATGAAAACAGAAATCTGGGCGCGGAACAGGGTTCATGGGCAGTCAAGGGTATTTCAGTCATTTCACATGTTACAGTGCTCGGATCTAGCTGAAATTTTGTAGGAAACTAGTTAACACCATTTGCTACAACTTTCATGTTTTAACCTAAGTCTTATTCTGCCTCTAACATGCTCGAATAAATCCGGTCAGAACAGGGCAGATTCAAAATCCTAACCTGGAATTTCCGCATAAAACCGAAATCTTCCGCAAACAACTTCAACTAACATATACAAGCTTCATTTTACACCATTACCAACCATCATATCATGATTAAACCATGATAATCATATAAAATCAGAAAAATCTCCATAAAATCAGAAATTTAGCTAACTTCACTCTAATCCATAAAATCTTCCATAAAATCACATATCTAACCACCACAAGTCATGAATTCACCATTATTGGAAACAAACAATGAATCTTTACACACCGTACCTTGATAACTCACAAAAGGTAGTAGCTTAGTGGTTCCTTCTCCAAAATAACTCCACCAAGACCTTGGAATCTCCTTAGTAACCAACTTTTATGGAGTGATTTGCAATTCCATCGGTTAAAACTCAAGATTGAAGTAAGAAAGTGGAGTGAAAGATGAAGGTTTTTCTCTCTCTCTTGCTCTCTAAGTTTCAGCCATGAGAAGGAAGAAATGGCTTGATTTTTGGTCAAATTTTGGTTTTAGTAAAGTTAAGGTAAGATGGTCAAAAGTCCAACTTTGAATAAGAAGGTGGCACATGTCACCTTTTGGTTTAAAACTTATCTTTTTGTCTCTCCAATACTAATCCATATACGTAACATCTAATTATCTCTTAGCACCTTGTAAAATAATATCACTTAATACAAAACTCCATCAAATTGTCAAAAATATATTGCATTTACCGCACCAGCGGGTCCCAAGTTCATAATACTCTTCAAAATTAACGTGGAATAACTTGTATCAAGAAAATGATTTGGAAACTATATTTACTTATAAAAATGTATAGAAAATCAAAATATGGAAGAAAGGTACAAAATTATAGACGAGGAAACAAAATAATGTCTAGAAAATATATAAAAATTTTCCGGTTCTCACACTCATTCTTTCGGGGCGTCACAAACTCCCCTCCTTAAAACAATGTCGTCCTCGACATTCCATCTTGTACCAATCAAGTCGAGACATCCTGCAAGAATCACTAATATTTCAAACCAAACCCACAGTCCGGCATCCTAAACATCAAGTCTAGGATACACTACAGAGATCGAAAGCCTAAACTCTGATACCACCTGTGACGCCCCAGCTTCTCCCAAGGGCGAACCCTAGGGTTCGGCGCGTCGCCTGCCCAACTCTCGTCGGGATTCACTCACTACAAACCTCAAACAAAATGCAAAATAAATCTCAAATTTTACGTCAAATTCTCCAAGAATTACATATCGTAAGCGAAGCGCCCACGCTTCCGCTGCGCCACTCTGATCCTTGATACCAGCTATTATACAGGAGGAATTCCAAATCTAAACTGTACAAAATATAGGCCATCCAGTCACGTGAATAAGTACTACAAGCACTTCCTTTGCCTCGAGTCCTGTGGAGGGGAATAAAACAGTTTTGGGGTGAGTTAGAAGCTCAGTGAGTAACCAATAAAAGTAGTAAGAAAACATATTTCACAATAATGCATTTCGATGATGTCATGATTCAGTCATCAAATATCCGTTTATTGCTCTCGTGAGCCAGTGAAATCGTTGCACTTAAACACCCAACGCTCAAATAGATCCTTTAACGTTTAACAATAAGAGGGAGCAACGTTGGTGTTCCAGATAATGTCATGAACTCATTGAAGTGGTGGAGACGTTGGTGTCCAGCACACGAATTCCAAACACTCATTTGAGCCAAAACATGGCATGGACCACATGCAAACACTCATGATATGAAATCGACTAAATAATGCAAGAAAACGTTCAAAAGTAACTTTGGAAACAGTTTAGGGTCACTCACCTCCACGGCTCAGAAACCATCCATCATATATCATTGCCTTGCCCAAATCCAAACCCTTCAACTCAAACTCAAAACAATCAAATGCTTTCAAAGATCGGACAGCATATCCCCTTAAGTTCCTTACTTTTCCATCCTACAAGCAACATCATTTCATCTCAAATCAACCACATACACATCATACACTATCAAATACACCTTTCGGCACAATATCCATAACTGAAGCTACACTTATCGGATTGAAACGAATCTTATGGCGTTTCGAAGCCAAGACATAAACCTACATTTATTATGAAGACCTCCAAAGCCAAATCATGCATTTTCAGGGGTCAAAAATGGAAAACTACATGAAAACAGAAATCTGGGCGCGGAACAGGGTTCATGGGCAGTCAAGGGTATTTCAGTCATTTCACATGTTACAGTGCTCGGATCTAGCTGAAATTTTGTAGGAAACTAGTTAACACCATTTGCTACAACTTTCATGTTTTAACCTAAGTCTTATTCTGCCTCTAACATGCTCGAATAAATCCGGTCAGAACAGGGCAGATTCAAAATCCTAACCTGGAATTTCCGCATAAAACCGAAATCTTCCGCAAACAACTTCAACTAACATATACAAGCTTCATTTTACACCATTACCAACCATCATATCATGATTAAACCATGATAATCATATAAAATCAGAAAAATCTCCATAAAATCAGAAATTTTGCTAACTTCACTCTAATCCATAAAATCTTCCATAAAATCACATATCTAACCACCACAAGTCATGAATTCACCATTATTGGAAACAAACAATGAATCTTTACACACCGTACCTTGATAACTCACAAAAGGTAGTAGCTTAGTGGTTCCTTCTCCAAAATAACTCCACCAAGACCTTGGAATCTCCTTAGTAACCAACTTTTATGGAGTGATTTGCAATTCCATCGGTTAAAACTCAAGATTGAAGTAAGAAAGTGGAGTGAAAGATGAAGGTTTTTCTCTCTCTCTTGCTCTCTAAGTTTCAGCCATGAGAAGGAAGAAATGGCTTGATTTTTGGTCAAATTTTGGTTTTAGTAAAGTTAAGGTAAGATGGTCAAAAGTCCAACTTTGAATAAGAAGGTGGCACATGTCACCTTTTGGTTTAAAACTTATCTTTTTGTCTCTCCAATACTAATCCATATACGTAACATCTAATTATCTCTTAGCACCTTGTAAAATAATATCACTTAATACAAAACTCCATCAAATTGTCAAAAATATATTGCATTTACCGCACCAGCGGGTCCCAAGTTCATAATACTCTTCAAAATTAACGTGGAATAACTTGTATCAAGAAAATGATTTGGAAACTATATTTACTTATAAAAATGTATAGAAAATCAAAATATGGAAGAAAGGTACAAAATTATAGACGAGGAAACAAAATAATGTCTAGAAAATATATAAAAATTTTCCGGTTCTCACACTCATTCTTTCGGGGCGTCACAAACTCCCCTCCTTAAAACAATGTCGTCCTCGACATTCCATCTTGTACCAATCAAGTCGAGACATCCTGCAACAATCACTAATATTTCAAACCAAACCCACAGTCCGGCATCCTAAACATCAAGTCTAGGATACACTACAGAGATCGAAAGCCTAAACTCTGATACCACCTGTGACGCCCCAGCTTCTCCCAAGGGCGAACCCTAGGGTTCGGCGCGTCGCCTGCCCAACTCTCGTCGGGATTCACTCACTACAAACCTCAAACAAAATGCAAAATAAATCTCAAATTTTACGTCAAATTCTCCAAGAATTACATATCGTAAGCGAAGCGCCCACGCTTCCGCTGCGCCACTCTGATCCTTGATACCAGCTATTATACAGGAGGAATTCCAAATCTAAACTGTACAAAATATAGGCCATCCAGTCACGTGAATAAGTACTACAAGCACTTCCTTTGCCTCGAGTCCTGTGGAGGGGAATAAAACAGTTTTGGGGTGAGTTAGAAGCTCAGTGAGTAACCAATAAATGTAGTAAGAAAACATATTTCACAATAATGCATTTCGATGATGTCATGATTCAGTCATCAAATATCCGTTTATTGCTCTCGTGAGCCAGTGAAATCGTTGCACTTAAACACCCAACGCTCAAATAGATCCTTTAACGTTTAACAATAAGAGGGAGCAACGTTGGTGTTCCAGATAATGTCATGAACTCATTGAAGTGGTGGAGACGTTGGTGTCCAGCACACGAATTCCAAACACTCATTTGAGCCAAAACATGGCATGGACCACATGCAAACACTCATGATATGAAATCGACTAAATAATGCAAGAAAACGTTCAAAAGTAACTTTGGAAACAGTTTAGGGTCACTCACCTCCACGGCTCAGAAACCATCCATCATATATCATTGCCTTGCCCAAATCCAAACCCTTCAACTCAAACTCAAAACAATCAAATGCTTTCAAAGATCGGACAGCATATCCCCTTAAGTTCCTTACTTTTCCATCCTACAAGCAACATCATTTCATCTCAAATCAACCACATACACATCATACACTATCAAATACACCTTTCGGCACAATATCCATAACTGAAGCTACACTTATCGGATTGAAACGAATCTTATGGCGTTTCGAAGCCAAGACATAAACCTACATTTATTATGAAGACCTCCAAAGCCAAATCATGCATTTTCAGGGGTCAAAAATGGAAAACTACATGAAAACAGAAATCTGGGCGCGGAACAGGGTTCATGGGCAGTCAAGGGTATTTCAGTCATTTCACATGTTACAGTGCTCGGATCTAGCTGAAATTTTGTAGGAAACTAGTTAACACCATTTGCTACAACTTTCATGTTTTAACCTAAGTCTTATTCTGCCTCTAACATGCTCGAATAAATCCGGTCAGAACAGGGCAGATTCAAAATCCTAACCTGGAATTTCCGCATAAAACCGAAATCTTCCGCAAACAACTTCAACTAACATATACAAGCTTCATTTTACACCATTACCAACCATCATATCATGATTAAACCATGATAATCATATAAAATCAGAAAAATCTCCATAAAATCAGAAATTTTGCTAACTTCACTCTAATCCATAAAATCTTCCATAAAATCACATATCTAACCACCACAAGTCATGAATTCACCATTATTGGAAACAAACAATGAATCTTTACACACCGTACCTTGATAACTCACAAAAGGTAGTAGCTTAGTGGTTCCTTCTCCAAAATAACTCCACCAAGACCTTGGAATCTCCTTAGTAACCAACTTTTATGGAGTGATTTGCAATTCCATCGGTTAAAACTCAAGATTGAAGTAAGAAAGTGGAGTGAAAGATGAAGGTTTTTCTCTCTCTCTTGCTCTCTAAGTTTCAGCCATGAGAAGGAAGAAATGGCTTGATTTTTGGTCAAATTTTGGTTTTAGTAAAGTTAAGGTAAGATGGTCAAAAGTCCAACTTTGAATAAGAAGGTGGCACATGTCACCTTTTGGTTTAAAACTTATCTTTTTGTCTCTCCAATACTAATCCATATACGTAACATCTAATTATCTCTTAGCACCTTGTAAAATAATATCACTTAATACAAAACTCCATCAAATTGTCAAAAATATATTGCATTTACCGCACCAGCGGGTCCCAAGTTCATAATACTCTTCAAAATTAACGTGGAATAACTTGTATCAAGAAAATGATTTGGAAACTATATTTACTTATAAAAATGTATAGAAAATCAAAATATGGAAGAAAGGTACAAAATTATAGACGAGGAAACAAAATAATGTCTAGAAAATATATAAAAATTTTCCGGTTCTCACACTCATTCTTTCGGGGCGTCACAAACTCCCCTCCTTAAAACAATGTCGTCCTCGACATTCCATCTTGTACCAATCAAGTCGAGACATCCTGCAAGAATCACTAATATTTCAAACCAAACCCACAGTCCGGCATCCTAAACATCAAGTCTAGGATACACTACAGAGATCGAAAGCCTAAACTCTGATACCACCTGTGACGCCCCAGCTTCTCCCAAGGGCGAACCCTAGGGTTCGGCGCGTCGCCTGCCCAACTCTCGTCGGGATTCACTCACTACAAACCTCAAACAAAATGCAAAATAAATCTCAAATTTTACGTCAAATTCTCCAAGAATTACATATCGTAAGCGAAGCGCCCACGCTTCCGCTGCGCCACTCTGATCCTTGATACCAGCTATTATACAGGAGGAATTCCAAATCTAAACTGTACAAAATATAGGCCATCCAGTCACGTGAATAAGTACTACAAGCACTTCCTTTGCCTCGAGTCCTGTGGAGGGGAATAAAACAGTTTTGGGGTGAGTTAGAAGCTCAGTGAGTAACCAATAAAAGTAGTAAGAAAACATATTTCACAATAATGCATTTCGATGATGTCATGATTCAGTCATCAAATATCCGTTTATTGCTCTCGTGAGCCAGTGAAATCGTTGCACTTAAACACCCAACGCTCAAATAGATCCTTTAACGTTTAACAATAAGAGGGAGCAACGTTGGTGTTCCAGATAATGTCATGAACTCATTGAAGTGGTGGAGACGTTGGTGTCCAGCACACGAATTCCAAACACTCATTTGAGCCAAAACATGGCATGGACCACATGCAAACACTCATGATATGAAATCGACTAAATAATGCAAGAAAACGTTCAAAAGTAACTTTGGAAACAGTTTAGGGTCACTCACCTCCACGGCTCAGAAACCATCCATCATATATCATTGCCTTGCCCAAATCCAAACCCTTCAACTCAAACTCAAAACAATCAAATGCTTTCAAAGATCGGACAGCATATCCCCTTAAGTTCCTTACTTTTCCATCCTACAAGCAACATCATTTCATCTCAAATCAACCACATACACATCATACACTATCAAATACACCTTTCGGCACAATATCCATAACTGAAGCTACACTTATCGGATTGAAACGAATCTTATGGCGTTTCGAAGCCAAGACATAAACCTACATTTATTATGAAGACCTCCAAAGCCAAATCATGCATTTTCAGGGGTCAAAAATGGAAAACTACATGAAAACAGAAATCTGGGCGCGGAACAGGGTTCATGGGCAGTCAAGGGTATTTCAGTCATTTCACATGTTACAGTGCTCGGATCTAGCTGAAATTTTGTAGGAAACTAGTTAACACCATTTGCTACAACTTTCATGTTTTAACCTAAGTCTTATTCTGCCTCTAACATGCTCGAATAAATCCGGTCAGAACAGGGCAGATTCAAAATCCTAACCTGGAATTTCCGCATAAAACCGAAATCTTCCGCAAACAACTTCAACTAACATATACAAGCTTCATTTTACACCATTACCAACCATCATATCATGATTAAACCATGATAATCATATAAAATCAGAAAAATCTCCATAAAATCAGAAATTTTGCTAACTTCACTCTAATCCATAAAATCTTCCATAAAATCACATATCTAACCACCACAAGTCATGAATTCACCATTATTGGAAACAAACAATGAATCTTTACACACCGTACCTTGATAACTCACAAAAGGTAGTAGCTTAGTGGTTCCTTAGAAGGAAGTAATGGCTTGATTTTTGGTCAAATTTTGGTTTTAGTAAAGTTAAGGTAAGATGGTCAAAAGTCCAACTTTGAATAAGAAGGTGGCACATGTCACCTTTTGGTTTAAAACTTATCTTTTTGTCTCTCCAATACTAATCCATATACGTAACATCTAATTATCTCTTAGCACCTTGTAAAATAATATCACTTAATACAAAACTCCATCAAATTGTCAAAAATATATTGCATTTACCGCACCAGCGGGTCCCAAGTTCATAATACTCTTCAAAATTAACGTGGAATAACTTGTATCAAGAAAATGATTTGGAAACTATATTTACTTATAAAAATGTATAGAAAATCAAAATATGGAAGAAAGGTACAAAATTATAGACGAGGAAACAAAATAATGTCTAGAAAATATATAAAAATTTTCCGGTTCTCACACTCATTCTTTCGGGGCGTCACAAACTCCCCTCCTTAAAACAATGTCGTGCTCGACATTCCATCTTGTACCAATCAAGTCGAGACATCCTGCAAGAATCACTAATATTTCAAACCAAACCCACAGTCCGGCATCCTAAACATCAAGTTTAGGATACACTACAGAGATCGAAAGCCTAAACTCTGATACCACCTGTGACGCCTCAGCTTCTCCCAAGGGCGAACCCTAGGGTTCGGCGCGTCGCCTGCCCAACTCTCGTCGGGATTCACTCACTACAAACCTCAAACAAAATGTAAAATAAATCTCAAATTTTACGTCAAATTCTCCAAGAATTACATATCGTAAGCGAAGCGCCCACGCTTCCGCTGCGCCACTCTGATCCTTGATACCAGCTATTATACAGGAGGAATTCCAAATCTAAACTGTACAAAATATAGGCCATCCAGTCACGTGAATAAGTACTACAAGCACTTCCTTTGCCTCGAGTCCTGTGGAGGGGAATAAAACAGTTTTGGGGTGAGTTAGAAGCTCAGTGAGTAACCAATAAAAGTAGTAAGAAAACATATTTCACAATAATGCATTTCGATGATGTCATGATTCAGTCATCCAATATCCGTTTATTGCTCTCGTGAGCCAGTGAAATCGTTGCACTTAAACACCCAACGCTCAAATAGATCCTTTAACGTTTAACAATAAGAGGGAGCAACGTTGGTGTTCCAGATAATGTCATGAACTCATTGAAGTGGTGGAGACGTTGGTGTCCAGCACACGAATTCCAAACACTCATTTGAGCCAAAACATGGCATGGACCACATGCAAACACTCATGATATGAAATCGAGTAAATAATGCAAGAAAACGTTCAAAAGTAACTTTGGAAACAGTTTAGGGTCACTCACCTCCACGGCTCAGAAACCATCCATCATATATCATTGCCTTGCCCAAATCCAAACCCTTCAACTCAAACTCAAAACAATCAAATGCTTTCAAAGATCGGACAGCATATCCCCTTAAGTTCCTTACTTTTCCATCCTACAAGCAACATCATTTCATCTCAAATCAACCACATACACATCATAGACTATCAAATACACCTTTCGGCACAATATCCATAACTGAAGCTACACTTATCGGATTGAAACGAATCTTATGGCGTTTCGAAGCCAAGACATAAACCTACATTTATTATGAAGACCTCCAAAGCCAAATCATGCATTTTCAGGGGTCAAAAATGGAAAACTACATGAAAACAGAAATCTGGGCGCGGAACAGGGTTCATGGGCAGTCAAGGGTATTTCAGTCATTTCACATGTTACAGTGCTCGGATCTAGCTGAAATTTTGTAGGAAACTAGTTAACACCATTTGCTACAACTTTCATGTTTTAACCTAAGTCTTATTCTGCCTCTAACATGCTCGAATAAATCCGGTCAGAACAGGGCAGATTCAAAATCCTAACCTGGAATTTCCGCATAAAACCGAAATCTTCCGCAAACAACTTCAACTAACATATACAAGCTTCATTTTACACCATTACCAACCATCATATCATGATTAAACCATGATAATCATATAAAATCAGAAAAATCTCCATAAAATCAGAAATTTAGCTAACTTCACTCTAATCCATAAAATCTTCCATAAAATCACATATCTAACCACCACAAGTCATGAATTCACCATTATTGGAAACAAACAATGAATCTTTACACACCGTACCTTGATAACTCACAAAAGGTAGTAGCTTAGTGGTTCCTTCTCCAAAATAACTCCACCAAGACCTTGGAATCTCCTTAGTAACCAACTTTTATGGAGTGATTTGCAATTCCATCGGTTAAAACTCAAGATTGAAGTAAGAAAGTGGAGTGAAAGATGAAGGTTTTTCTCTCTCTCTCTTGCTCTCTAAGTTTCAGCCATGAGAAGGAAGAAATGGCTTGATTTTTGGTCAAATTTTGGTTTTAGTAAAGTTAAGGTAAGATGGTCAAAAGTCCAACTTTGAATAAGAAGGTGGCACATGTCACCTTTTGGTTTAAAACTTATCTTTTTGTCTCTCCAATACTAATCCATATACGTAACATCTAATTATCTCTTAGCACCTTGTAAAATAATATCACTTAATACAAAACTCCATCAAATTGTCAAAAATATATTGCATTTACCGCACCAGCGGGTCCCAAGTTCATAATACTCTTCAAAATTAACGTGGAATAACTTGTATCAAGAAAATGATTTGGAAACTATATTTACTTATAAAAATGTATAGAAAATCAAAATATGGAAGAAAGGTACAAAATTATAGACGAGGAAACAAAATAATGTCTAGAAAATATATAAAAATTTTCCGGTTCTCACACTCATTCTTTCGGGGCGTCACAAACTCCCCTCCTTAAAACAATGTCGTCCTCGACATTCCATCTTGTACCAATCAAGTCGAGACATCCTGCAAGAATCACTAATATTTCAAACCAAACCCACAGTCCGGCATCCTAAACATCAAGTCTAGGATACACTACAGAGATCGAAAGCCTAAACTCTGATACCACCTGTGACGCCCCAGCTTCTCCCAAGGGCGAACCCTAGGGTTCGGCGCGTCGCCTGCCCAACTCTCGTCGGGATTCACTCACTACAAACCTCAAACAAAATGCAAAATAAATCTCAAATTTTACGTCAAATTCTCCAAGAATTACATATCGTAAGCGAAGCGCCCACGCTTCCGCTGCGCCACTCTGATCCTTGATACCAGCTATTATACAGGAGGAATTCCAAATCTAAACTGTACAAAATATAGGCCATCCAGTCACGTGAATAAGTACTACAAGCACTTCCTTTGCCTCGAGTCCTGTGGAGGGGAATAAAACAGTTTTGGGGTGAGTTAGAAGCTCAGTGAGTAACCAATAAAAGTAGTAAGAAAACATATTTCACAATAATGCATTTCGATGATGTCATGATTCAGTCATCAAATATCCGTTTATTGCTCTCGTGAGCCAGTGAAATCATTGCACTTAAACACCCAACGCTCAAATAGATCCTTTAACGTTTAACAATAAGAGGGAGCAACGTTGGTGTTCCAGATAATGTCATGAACTCATTGAAGTGGTGGAGACGTTGGTGTCCAGCACACGAATTCCAAACACTCATTTGAGCCAAAACATGGCATGGACCACATGCAAACACTCATGATATGAAATCGAGTAAATAATGCAAGAAAACGTTCAAAAGTAACTTTGGAAACAGTTTAGGGTCACTCACCTCCACGGCTCAGAAACCATCCATCATATATCATTGCCTTGCCCAAATCCAAACCCTTCAACTCAAACTCAAAACAATCAAATGCTTTCAAAGATCGGACAGCATATCCCCTTAAGTTCCTTACTTTTCCATCCTACAAGCAACATCATTTCATCTCAAATCAACCACATACACATCATAGACTATCAAATACACCTTTCGGCACAATATCCATAACTGAAGCTACACTTATCGGATTGAAACGAATCTTATGGCGTTTCGAAGCCAAGACATAAACCTACATTTATTATGAAGACCTCCAAAGCCAAATCATGCATTTTCAGGGGTCAAAAATGGAAAACTACATGAAAACAGAAATCTGGGCGCGGAACAGGGTTCATGGGCAGTCAAGGGTATTTCAGTCATTTCACATGTTACAGTGCTCGGATCTAGCTGAAATTTTGTAGGAAACTAGTTAACACCATTTGCTACAACTTTCATGTTTTAACCTAAGTCTTATTCTGCCTCTAACATGCTCGAATAAATCCGGTCAGAACAGGGCAGATTCAAAATCCTAACCTGGAATTTCCGCATAAAACCGAAATCTTCCGCAAACAACTTCAACTAACATATACAAGCTTCATTTTACACCATTACCAACCATCATATCATGATTAAACCATGATAATCATATAAAATCAGAAAAATCTCCATAAAATCAGAAATTTAGCTAACTTCACTCTAATCCATAAAATCTTCCATAAAATCACATATCTAACCACCACAAGTCATGAATTCACCATTATTGGAAACAAACAATGAATCTTTACACACCGTACCTTGATAACTCACAAAAGGTAGTAGCTTAGTGGTTCCTTCTCCAAAATAACTCCACCAAGACCTTGGAATCTCCTTAGTAACCAACTTTTATGGAGTGATTTGCAATTCCATCGGTTAAAACTCAAGATTGAAGTAAGAAAGTGGAGTGAAAGATGAAGGTTTTTCTCTCTCTCTCTTGCTCTCTAAGTTTCAGCCATGAGAAGGAAGAAATGGCTTGATTTTTGGTCAAATTTTGGTTTTAGTAAAGTTAAGGTAAGATGGTCAAAAGTCCAACTTTGAATAAGAAGGTGGCACATGTCACCTTTTGGTTTAAAACTTATCTTTTTGTCTCTCCAATACTAATCCATATACGTAACATCTAATTATCTCTTAGCACCTTGTAAAATAATATCACTTAATACAAAACTCCATCAAATTGTCAAAAATATATTGCATTTACCGCACCAGCGGGTCCCAAGTTCATAATACTCTTCAAAATTAACGTGGAATAACTTGTATCAAGAAAATGATTTGGAAACTATATTTACTTATAAAAATGTATAGAAAATCAAAATATGGAAGAAAGGTACAAAATTATAGACGAGGAAACAAAATAATGTCTAGAAAATATATAAAAATTTTCCGGTTCTCACACTCATTCTTTCGGGGCGTCACAAACTCCCCTCCTTAAAACAATGTCGTCCTCGACATTCCATCTTGTACCAATCAAGTCGAGACATCCTGCAAGAATCACTAATATTTCAAACCAAACCCACAGTCCGGCATCCTAAACATCAAGTCTAGGATACACTACAGAGATCGAAAGCCTAAACTCTGATACCACCTGTGACGCCCCAGCTTCTCCCAAGGGCGAACCCTAGGGTTCGGCGCGTCGCCTGCCCAACTCTCGTCGGGATTCACTCACTACAAACCTCAAACAAAATGCAAAATAAATCTCAAATTTTACGTCAAATTCTCCAAGAATTACATATCGTAAGCGAAGCGCCCACGCTTCCGCTGCGCCACTCTGATCCTTGATACCAGCTATTATACAGGAGGAATTCCAAATCTAAACTGTACAAAATATAGGCCATCCAGTCACGTGAATAAGTACTACAAGCACTTCCTTTGCCTCGAGTCCTGTGGAGGGGAATAAAACAGTTTTGGGGTGAGTTAGAAGCTCAGTGAGTAACCAATAAAAGTAGTAAGAAAACATATTTCACAATAATGCATTTCGATGATGTCATGATTCAGTCATCAAATATCCGTTTATTGCTCTCGTGAGCCAGTGAAATCATTGCACTTAAACACCCAACGCTCAAATAGATCCTTTAACGTTTAACAATAAGAGGGAGCAACGTTGGTGTTCCAGATAATGTCATGAACTCATTGAAGTGGTGGAGACGTTGGTGTCCAGCACACGAATTCCAAACACTCATTTGAGCCAAAACATGGCATGGACCACATGCAAACACTCATGATATGAAATCGAGTAAATAATGCAAGAAAACGTTCAAAAGTAACTTTGGAAACAGTTTAGGGTCACTCACCTCCACGGCTCAGAAACCATCCATCATATATCATTGCCTTGCCCAAATCCAAACCCTTCAACTCAAACTCAAAACAATCAAATGCTTTCAAAGATCGGACAGCATATCCCCTTAAGTTCCTTACTTTTCCATCCTACAAGCAACATCATTTCATCTCAAATCAACCACATACACATCATAGACTATCAAATACACCTTTCGGCACAATATCCATAACTGAAGCTACACTTATCGGATTGAAACGAATCTTATGGCGTTTCGAAGCCAAGACATAAACCTACATTTATTATGAAGACCTCCAAAGCCAAATCATGCATTTTCAGGGGTCAAAAATGGAAAACTACATGAAAACAGAAATCTGGGCGCGGAACAGGGTTCATGGGCAGTCAAGGGTATTTCAGTCATTTCACATGTTACAGTGCTCGGATCTAGCTGAAATTTTGTAGGAAACTAGTTAACACCATTTGCTACAACTTTCATGTTTTAACCTAAGTCTTATTCTGCCTCTAACATGCTCGAATAAATCCGGTCAGAACAGGGCAGATTCAAAATCCTAACCTGGAATTTCCGCATAAAACCGAAATCTTCCGCAAACAACTTCAACTAACATATACAAGCTTCATTTTACACCATTACCAACCATCATATCATGATTAAACCATGATAATCATATAAAATCAGAAAAATCTCCATAAAATCAGAAATTTAGCTAACTTCACTCTAATCCATAAAATCTTCCATAAAATCACATATCTAACCACCACAAGTCATGAATTCACCATTATTGGAAACAAACAATGAATCTTTACACACCGTACCTTGATAACTCACAAAAGGTAGTAGCTTAGTGGTTCCTTCTCCAAAATAACTCCACCAAGACCTTGGAATCTCCTTAGTAACCAACTTTTATGGAGTGATTTGCAATTCCATCGGTTAAAACTCAAGATTGAAGTAAGAAAGTGGAGTGAAAGATGAAGGTTTTTCTCTCTCTCTCTTGCTCTCTAAGTTTCAGCCATGAGAAGGAAGAAATGGCTTGATTTTTGGTCAAATTTTGGTTTTAGTAAAGTTAAGGTAAGATGGTCAAAAGTCCAACTTTGAATAAGAAGGTGGCACATGTCACCTTTTGGTTTAAAACTTATCTTTTTGTCTCTCCAATACTAATCCATATACGTAACATCTAATTATCTCTTAGCACCTTGTAAAATAATATCACTTAATACAAAACTCCATCAAATTGTCAAAAATATATTGCATTTACCGCACCAGCGGGTCCCAAGTTCATAATACTCTTCAAAATTAACGTGGAATAACTTGTATCAAGAAAATGATTTGGAAACTATATTTACTTATAAAAATGTATAGAAAATCAAAATATGGAAGAAAGGTACAAAATTATAGACGAGGAAACAAAATAATGTCTAGAAAATATATAAAAATTTTCCGGTTCTCACACTCATTCTTTCGGGGCGTCACAAACTCCCCTCCTTAAAACAATGTCGTCCTCGACATTCCATCTTGTACCAATCAAGTCGAGACATCCTGCAAGAATCACTAATATTTCAAACCAAACCCACAGTCCGGCATCCTAAACATCAAGTCTAGGATACACTACAGAGATCGAAAGCCTAAACTCTGATACCACCTGTGACGCCCCAGCTTCTCCCAAGGGCGAACCCTAGGGTTCGGCGCGTCGCCTGCCCAACTCTCGTCGGGATTCACTCACTACAAACCTCAAACAAAATGCAAAATAAATCTCAAATTTTACGTCAAATTCTCCAAGAATTACATATCGTAAGCGAAGCGCCCACGCTTCCGCTGCGCCACTCTGATCCTTGATACCAGCTATTATACAGGAGGAATTCCAAATCTAAACTGTACAAAATATAGGCCATCCAGTCACGTGAATAAGTACTACAAGCACTTCCTTTGCCTCGAGTCCTGTGGAGGGGAATAAAACAGTTTTGGGGTGAGTTAGAAGCTCAGTGAGTAACCAATAAAAGTAGTAAGAAAACATATTTCACAATAATGCATTTCGATGATGTCATGATTCAGTCATCAAATATCCGTTTATTGCTCTCGTGAGCCAGTGAAATCATTGCACTTAAACACCCAACGCTCAAATAGATCCTTTAACGTTTAACAATAAGAGGGAGCAACGTTGGTGTTCCAGATAATGTCATGAACTCATTGAAGTGGTGGAGACGTTGGTGTCCAGCACACGAATTCCAAACACTCATTTGAGCCAAAACATGGCATGGACCACATGCAAACACTCATGATATGAAATCGAGTAAATAATGCAAGAAAACGTTCAAAAGTAACTTTGGAAACAGTTTAGGGTCACTCACCTCCACGGCTCAGAAACCATCCATCATATATCATTGCCTTGCCCAAATCCAAACCCTTCAACTCAAACTCAAAACAATCAAATGCTTTCAAAGATCGGACAGCATATCCCCTTAAGTTCCTTACTTTTCCATCCTACAAGCAACATCATTTCATCTCAAATCAACCACATACACATCATAGACTATCAAATACACCTTTCGGCACAATATCCATAACTGAAGCTACACTTATCGGATTGAAACGAATCTTATGGCGTTTCGAAGCCAAGACATAAACCTACATTTATTATGAAGACCTCCAAAGCCAAATCATGCATTTTCAGGGGTCAAAAATGGAAAACTACATGAAAACAGAAATCTGGGCGCGGAACAGGGTTCATGGGCAGTCAAGGGTATTTCAGTCATTTCACATGTTACAGTGCTCGGATCTAGCTGAAATTTTGTAGGAAACTAGTTAACACCATTTGCTACAACTTTCATGTTTTAACCTAAGTCTTATTCTGCCTCTAACATGCTCGAATAAATCCGGTCAGAACAGGGCAGATTCAAAATCCTAACCTGGAATTTCCGCATAAAACCGAAATCTTCCGCAAACAACTTCAACTAACATATACAAGCTTCATTTTACACCATTACCAACCATCATATCATGATTAAACCATGATAATCATATAAAATCAGAAAAATCTCCATAAAATCAGAAATTTAGCTAACTTCACTCTAATCCATAAAATCTTCCATAAAATCACATATCTAACCACCACAAGTCATGAATTCACCATTATTGGAAACAAACAATGAATCTTTACACACCGTACCTTGATAACTCACAAAAGGTAGTAGCTTAGTGGTTCCTTCTCCAAAATAACTCCACCAAGACCTTGGAATCTCCTTAGTAACCAACTTTTATGGAGTGATTTGCAATTCCATCGGTTAAAACTCAAGATTGAAGTAAGAAAGTGGAGTGAAAGATGAAGGTTTTTCTCTCTCTCTCTTGCTCTCTAAGTTTCAGCCATGAGAAGGAAGAAATGGCTTGATTTTTGGTCAAATTTTGGTTTTAGTAAAGTTAAGGTAAGATGGTCAAAAGTCCAACTTTGAATAAGAAGGTGGCACATGTCACCTTTTGGTTTAAAACTTATCTTTTTGTCTCTCCAATACTAATCCATATACGTAACATCTAATTATCTCTTAGCACCTTGTAAAATAATATCACTTAATACAAAACTCCATCAAATTGTCAAAAATATATTGCATTTACCGCACCAGCGGGTCCCAAGTTCATAATACTCTTCAAAATTAACGTGGAATAACTTGTATCAAGAAAATGATTTGGAAACTATATTTACTTATAAAAATGTATAGAAAATCAAAATATGGAAGAAAGGTACAAAATTATAGACGAGGAAACAAAATAATGTCTAGAAAATATATAAAAATTTTCCGGTTCTCACACTCATTCTTTCGGGGCGTCACAAACTCCCCTCCTTAAAACAATGTCGTCCTCGACATTCCATCTTGTACCAATCAAGTCGAGACATCCTGCAAGAATCACTAATATTTCAAACCAAACCCACAGTCCGGCATCCTAAACATCAAGTCTAGGATACACTACAGAGATCGAAAGCCTAAACTCTGATACCACCTGTGACGCCCCAGCTTCTCCCAAGGGCGAACCCTAGGGTTCGGCGCGTCGCCTGCCCAACTCTCGTCGGGATTCACTCACTACAAACCTCAAACAAAATGCAAAATAAATCTCAAATTTTACGTCAAATTCTCCAAGAATTACATATCGTAAGCGAAGCGCCCACGCTTCCGCTGCGCCACTCTGATCCTTGATACCAGCTATTATACAGGAGGAATTCCAAATCTAAACTGTACAAAATATAGGCCATCCAGTCACGTGAATAAGTACTACAAGCACTTCCTTTGCCTCGAGTCCTGTGGAGGGGAATAAAACAGTTTTGGGGTGAGTTAGAAGCTCAGTGAGTAACCAATAAAAGTAGTAAGAAAACATATTTCACAATAATGCATTTCGATGATGTCATGATTCAGTCATCAAATATCCGTTTATTGCTCTCGTGAGCCAGTGAAATCATTGCACTTAAACACCCAACGCTCAAATAGATCCTTTAACGTTTAACAATAAGAGGGAGCAACGTTGGTGTTCCAGATAATGTCATGAACTCATTGAAGTGGTGGAGACGTTGGTGTCCAGCACACGAATTCCAAACACTCATTTGAGCCAAAACATGGCATGGACCACATGCAAACACTCATGATATGAAATCGAGTAAATAATGCAAGAAAACGTTCAAAAGTAACTTTGGAAACAGTTTAGGGTCACTCACCTCCACGGCTCAGAAACCATCCATCATATATCATTGCCTTGCCCAAATCCAAACCCTTCAACTCAAACTCAAAACAATCAAATGCTTTCAAAGATCGGACAGCATATCCCCTTAAGTTCCTTACTTTTCCATCCTACAAGCAACATCATTTCATCTCAAATCAACCACATACACATCATAGACTATCAAATACACCTTTCGGCACAATATCCATAACTGAAGCTACACTTATCGGATTGAAACGAATCTTATGGCGTTTCGAAGCCAAGACATAAACCTACATTTATTATGAAGACCTCCAAAGCCAAATCATGCATTTTCAGGGGTCAAAAATGGAAAACTACATGAAAACAGAAATCTGGGCGCGGAACAGGGTTCATGGGCAGTCAAGGGTATTTCAGTCATTTCACATGTTACAGTGCTCGGATCTAGCTGAAATTTTGTAGGAAACTAGTTAACACCATTTGCTACAACTTTCATGTTTTAACCTAAGTCTTATTCTGCCTCTAACATGCTCGAATAAATCCGGTCAGAACAGGGCAGATTCAAAATCCTAACCTGGAATTTCCGCATAAAACCGAAATCTTCCGCAAACAACTTCAACTAACATATACAAGCTTCATTTTACACCATTACCAACCATCATATCATGATTAAACCATGATAATCATATAAAATCAGAAAAATCTCCATAAAATCAGAAATTTAGCTAACTTCACTCTAATCCATAAAATCTTCCATAAAATCACATATCTAACCACCACAAGTCATGAATTCACCATTATTGGAAACAAACAATGAATCTTTACACACCGTACCTTGATAACTCACAAAAGGTAGTAGCTTAGTGGTTCCTTCTCCAAAATAACTCCACCAAGACCTTGGAATCTCCTTAGTAACCAACTTTTATGGAGTGATTTGCAATTCCATCGGTTAAAACTCAAGATTGAAGTAAGAAAGTGGAGTGAAAGATGAAGGTTTTTCTCTCTCTCTCTTGCTCTCTAAGTTTCAGCCATGAGAAGGAAGAAATGGCTTGATTTTTGGTCAAATTTTGGTTTTAGTAAAGTTAAGGTAAGATGGTCAAAAGTCCAACTTTGAATAAGAAGGTGGCACATGTCACCTTTTGGTTTAAAACTTATCTTTTTGTCTCTCCAATACTAATCCATATACGTAACATCTAATTATCTCTTAGCACCTTGTAAAATAATATCACTTAATACAAAACTCCATCAAATTGTCAAAAATATATTGCATTTACCGCACCAGCGGGTCCCAAGTTCATAATACTCTTCAAAATTAACGTGGAATAACTTGTATCAAGAAAATGATTTGGAAACTATATTTACTTATAAAAATGTATAGAAAATCAAAATATGGAAGAAAGGTACAAAATTATAGACGAGGAAACAAAATAATGTCTAGAAAATATATAAAAATTTTCCGGTTCTCACACTCATTCTTTCGGGGCGTCACAAACTCCCCTCCTTAAAACAATGTCGTCCTCGACATTCCATCTTGTACCAATCAAGTCGAGACATCCTGCAAGAATCACTAATATTTCAAACCAAACCCACAGTCCGGCATCCTAAACATCAAGTCTAGGATACACTACAGAGATCGAAAGCCTAAACTCTGATACCACCTGTGACGCCCCAGCTTCTCCCAAGGGCGAACCCTAGGGTTCGGCGCGTCGCCTGCCCAACTCTCGTCGGGATTCACTCACTACAAACCTCAAACAAAATGCAAAATAAATCTCAAATTTTACGTCAAATTCTCCAAGAATTACATATCGTAAGCGAAGCGCCCACGCTTCCGCTGCGCCACTCTGATCCTTGATACCAGCTATTATACAGGAGGAATTCCAAATCTAAACTGTACAAAATATAGGCCATCCAGTCACGTGAATAAGTACTACAAGCACTTCCTTTGCCTCGAGTCCTGTGGAGGGGAATAAAACAGTTTTGGGGTGAGTTAGAAGCTCAGTGAGTAACCAATAAAAGTAGTAAGAAAACATATTTCACAATAATGCATTTCGATGATGTCATGATTCAGTCATCAAATATCCGTTTATTGCTCTCGTGAGCCAGTGAAATCATTGCACTTAAACACCCAACGCTCAAATAGATCCTTTAACGTTTAACAATAAGAGGGAGCAACGTTGGTGTTCCAGATAATGTCATGAACTCATTGAAGTGGTGGAGACGTTGGTGTCCAGCACACGAATTCCAAACACTCATTTGAGCCAAAACATGGCATGGACCACATGCAAACACTCATGATATGAAATCGAGTAAATAATGCAAGAAAACGTTCAAAAGTAACTTTGGAAACAGTTTAGGGTCACTCACCTCCACGGCTCAGAAACCATCCATCATATATCATTGCCTTGCCCAAATCCAAACCCTTCAACTCAAACTCAAAACAATCAAATGCTTTCAAAGATCGGACAGCATATCCCCTTAAGTTCCTTACTTTTCCATCCTACAAGCAACATCATTTCATCTCAAATCAACCACATACACATCATAGACTATCAAATACACCTTTCGGCACAATATCCATAACTGAAGCTACACTTATCGGATTGAAACGAATCTTATGGCGTTTCGAAGCCAAGACATAAACCTACATTTATTATGAAGACCTCCAAAGCCAAATCATGCATTTTCAGGGGTCAAAAATGGAAAACTACATGAAAACAGAAATCTGGGCGCGGAACAGGGTTCATGGGCAGTCAAGGGTATTTCAGTCATTTCACATGTTACAGTGCTCGGATCTAGCTGAAATTTTGTAGGAAACTAGTTAACACCATTTGCTACAACTTTCATGTTTTAACCTAAGTCTTATTCTGCCTCTAACATGCTCGAATAAATCCGGTCAGAACAGGGCAGATTCAAAATCCTAACCTGGAATTTCCGCATAAAACCGAAATCTTCCGCAAACAACTTCAACTAACATATACAAGCTTCATTTTACACCATTACCAACCATCATATCATGATTAAACCATGATAATCATATAAAATCAGAAAAATCTCCATAAAATCAGAAATTTAGCTAACTTCACTCTAATCCATAAAATCTTCCATAAAATCACATATCTAACCACCACAAGTCATGAATTCACCATTATTGGAAACAAACAATGAATCTTTACACACCGTACCTTGATAACTCACAAAAGGTAGTAGCTTAGTGGTTCCTTCTCCAAAATAACTCCACCAAGACCTTGGAATCTCCTTAGTAACCAACTTTTATGGAGTGATTTGCAATTCCATCGGTTAAAACTCAAGATTGAAGTAAGAAAGTGGAGTGAAAGATGAAGGTTTTTCTCTCTCTCTCTTGCTCTCTAAGTTTCAGCCATGAGAAGGAAGAAATGGCTTGATTTTTGGTCAAATTTTGGTTTTAGTAAAGTTAAGGTAAGATGGTCAAAAGTCCAACTTTGAATAAGAAGGTGGCACATGTCACCTTTTGGTTTAAAACTTATCTTTTTGTCTCTCCAATACTAATCCATATACGTAACATCTAATTATCTCTTAGCACCTTGTAAAATAATATCACTTAATACAAAACTCCATCAAATTGTCAAAAATATATTGCATTTACCGCACCAGCGGGTCCCAAGTTCATAATACTCTTCAAAATTAACGTGGAATAACTTGTATCAAGAAAATGATTTGGAAACTATATTTACTTATAAAAATGTATAGAAAATCAAAATATGGAAGAAAGGTACAAAATTATAGACGAGGAAACAAAATAATGTCTAGAAAATATATAAAAATTTTCCGGTTCTCACACTCATTCTTTCGGGGCGTCACAAACTCCCCTCCTTAAAACAATGTCGTCCTCGACATTCCATCTTGTACCAATCAAGTCGAGACATCCTGCAAGAATCACTAATATTTCAAACCAAACCCACAGTCCGGCATCCTAAACATCAAGTCTAGGATACACTACAGAGATCGAAAGCCTAAACTCTGATACCACCTGTGACGCCCCAGCTTCTCCCAAGGGCGAACCCTAGGGTTCGGCGCGTCGCCTGCCCAACTCTCGTCGGGATTCACTCACTACAAACCTCAAACAAAATGCAAAATAAATCTCAAATTTTACGTCAAATTCTCCAAGAATTACATATCGTAAGCGAAGCGCCCACGCTTCCGCTGCGCCACTCTGATCCTTGATACCAGCTATTATACAGGAGGAATTCCAAATCTAAACTGTACAAAATATAGGCCATCCAGTCACGTGAATAAGTACTACAAGCACTTCCTTTGCCTCGAGTCCTGTGGAGGGGAATAAAACAGTTTTGGGGTGAGTTAGAAGCTCAGTGAGTAACCAATAAAAGTAGTAAGAAAACATATTTCACAATAATGCATTTCGATGATGTCATGATTCAGTCATCAAATATCCGTTTATTGCTCTCGTGAGCCAGTGAAATCATTGCACTTAAACACCCAACGCTCAAATAGATCCTTTAACGTTTAACAATAAGAGGGAGCAACGTTGGTGTTCCAGATAATGTCATGAACTCATTGAAGTGGTGGAGACGTTGGTGTCCAGCACACGAATTCCAAACACTCATTTGAGCCAAAACATGGCATGGACCACATGCAAACACTCATGATATGAAATCGAGTAAATAATGCAAGAAAACGTTCAAAAGTAACTTTGGAAACAGTTTAGGGTCACTCACCTCCACGGCTCAGAAACCATCCATCATATATCATTGCCTTGCCCAAATCCAAACCCTTCAACTCAAACTCAAAACAATCAAATGCTTTCAAAGATCGGACAGCATATCCCCTTAAGTTCCTTACTTTTCCATCCTACAAGCAACATCATTTCATCTCAAATCAACCACATACACATCATAGACTATCAAATACACCTTTCGGCACAATATCCATAACTGAAGCTACACTTATCGGATTGAAACGAATCTTATGGCGTTTCGAAGCCAAGACATAAACCTACATTTATTATGAAGACCTCCAAAGCCAAATCATGCATTTTCAGGGGTCAAAAATGGAAAACTACATGAAAACAGAAATCTGGGCGCGGAACAGGGTTCATGGGCAGTCAAGGGTATTTCAGTCATTTCACATGTTACAGTGCTCGGATCTAGCTGAAATTTTGTAGGAAACTAGTTAACACCATTTGCTACAACTTTCATGTTTTAACCTAAGTCTTATTCTGCCTCTAACATGCTCGAATAAATCCGGTCAGAACAGGGCAGATTCAAAATCCTAACCTGGAATTTCCGCATAAAACCGAAATCTTCCGCAAACAACTTCAACTAACATATACAAGCTTCATTTTACACCATTACCAACCATCATATCATGATTAAACCATGATAATCATATAAAATCAGAAAAATCTCCATAAAATCAGAAATTTAGCTAACTTCACTCTAATCCATAAAATCTTCCATAAAATCACATATCTAACCACCACAAGTCATGAATTCACCATTATTGGAAACAAACAATGAATCTTTACACACCGTACCTTGATAACTCACAAAAGGTAGTAGCTTAGTGGTTCCTTCTCCAAAATAACTCCACCAAGACCTTGGAATCTCCTTAGTAACCAACTTTTATGGAGTGATTTGCAATTCCATCGGTTAAAACTCAAGATTGAAGTAAGAAAGTGGAGTGAAAGATGAAGGTTTTTCTCTCTCTCTCTTGCTCTCTAAGTTTCAGCCATGAGAAGGAAGAAATGGCTTGATTTTTGGTCAAATTTTGGTTTTAGTAAAGTTAAGGTAAGATGGTCAAAAGTCCAACTTTGAATAAGAAGGTGGCACATGTCACCTTTTGGTTTAAAACTTATCTTTTTGTCTCTCCAATACTAATCCATATACGTAACATCTAATTATCTCTTAGCACCTTGTAAAATAATATCACTTAATACAAAACTCCATCAAATTGTCAAAAATATATTGCATTTACCGCACCAGCGGGTCCCAAGTTCATAATACTCTTCAAAATTAACGTGGAATAACTTGTATCAAGAAAATGATTTGGAAACTATATTTACTTATAAAAATGTATAGAAAATCAAAATATGGAAGAAAGGTACAAAATTATAGACGAGGAAACAAAATAATGTCTAGAAAATATATAAAAATTTTCCGGTTCTCACACTCATTCTTTCGGGGCGTCACAAACTCCCCTCCTTAAAACAATGTCGTCCTCGACATTCCATCTTGTACCAATCAAGTCGAGACATCCTGCAAGAATCACTAATATTTCAAACCAAACCCACAGTCCGGCATCCTAAACATCAAGTCTAGGATACACTACAGAGATCGAAAGCCTAAACTCTGATACCACCTGTGACGCCCCAGCTTCTCCCAAGGGCGAACCCTAGGGTTCGGCGCGTCGCCTGCCCAACTCTCGTCGGGATTCACTCACTACAAACCTCAAACAAAATGCAAAATAAATCTCAAATTTTACGTCAAATTCTCCAAGAATTACATATCGTAAGCGAAGCGCCCACGCTTCCGCTGCGCCACTCTGATCCTTGATACCAGCTATTATACAGGAGGAATTCCAAATCTAAACTGTACAAAATATAGGCCATCCAGTCACGTGAATAAGTACTACAAGCACTTCCTTTGCCTCGAGTCCTGTGGAGGGGAATAAAACAGTTTTGGGGTGAGTTAGAAGCTCAGTGAGTAACCAATAAAAGTAGTAAGAAAACATATTTCACAATAATGCATTTCGATGATGTCATGATTCAGTCATCAAATATCCGTTTATTGCTCTCGTGAGCCAGTGAAATCATTGCACTTAAACACCCAACGCTCAAATAGATCCTTTAACGTTTAACAATAAGAGGGAGCAACGTTGGTGTTCCAGATAATGTCATGAACTCATTGAAGTGGTGGAGACGTTGGTGTCCAGCACACGAATTCCAAACACTCATTTGAGCCAAAACATGGCATGGACCACATGCAAACACTCATGATATGAAATCGAGTAAATAATGCAAGAAAACGTTCAAAAGTAACTTTGGAAACAGTTTAGGGTCACTCACCTCCACGGCTCAGAAACCATCCATCATATATCATTGCCTTGCCCAAATCCAAACCCTTCAACTCAAACTCAAAACAATCAAATGCTTTCAAAGATCGGACAGCATATCCCCTTAAGTTCCTTACTTTTCCATCCTACAAGCAACATCATTTCATCTCAAATCAACCACATACACATCATAGACTATCAAATACACCTTTCGGCACAATATCCATAACTGAAGCTACACTTATCGGATTGAAACGAATCTTATGGCGTTTCGAAGCCAAGACATAAACCTACATTTATTATGAAGACCTCCAAAGCCAAATCATGCATTTTCAGGGGTCAAAAATGGAAAACTACATGAAAACAGAAATCTGGGCGCGGAACAGGGTTCATGGGCAGTCAAGGGTATTTCAGTCATTTCACATGTTACAGTGCTCGGATCTAGCTGAAATTTTGTAGGAAACTAGTTAACACCATTTGCTACAACTTTCATGTTTTAACCTAAGTCTTATTCTGCCTCTAACATGCTCGAATAAATCCGGTCAGAACAGGGCAGATTCAAAATCCTAACCTGGAATTTCCGCATAAAACCGAAATCTTCCGCAAACAACTTCAACTAACATATACAAGCTTCATTTTACACCATTACCAACCATCATATCATGATTAAACCATGATAATCATATAAAATCAGAAAAATCTCCATAAAATCAGAAATTTAGCTAACTTCACTCTAATCCATAAAATCTTCCATAAAATCACATATCTAACCACCACAAGTCATGAATTCACCATTATTGGAAACAAACAATGAATCTTTACACACCGTACCTTGATAACTCACAAAAGGTAGTAGCTTAGTGGTTCCTTCTCCAAAATAACTCCACCAAGACCTTGGAATCTCCTTAGTAACCAACTTTTATGGAGTGATTTGCAATTCCATCGGTTAAAACTCAAGATTGAAGTAAGAAAGTGGAGTGAAAGATGAAGGTTTTTCTCTCTCTCTCTTGCTCTCTAAGTTTCAGCCATGAGAAGGAAGAAATGGCTTGATTTTTGGTCAAATTTTGGTTTTAGTAAAGTTAAGGTAAGATGGTCAAAAGTCCAACTTTGAATAAGAAGGTGGCACATGTCACCTTTTGGTTTAAAACTTATCTTTTTGTCTCTCCAATACTAATCCATATACGTAACATCTAATTATCTCTTAGCACCTTGTAAAATAATATCACTTAATACAAAACTCCATCAAATTGTCAAAAATATATTGCATTTACCGCACCAGCGGGTCCCAAGTTCATAATACTCTTCAAAATTAACGTGGAATAACTTGTATCAAGAAAATGATTTGGAAACTATATTTACTTATAAAAATGTATAGAAAATCAAAATATGGAAGAAAGGTACAAAATTATAGACGAGGAAACAAAATAATGTCTAGAAAATATATAAAAATTTTCCGGTTCTCACACTCATTCTTTCGGGGCGTCACAAACTCCCCTCCTTAAAACAATGTCGTCCTCGACATTCCATCTTGTACCAATCAAGTCGAGACATCCTGCAAGAATCACTAATATTTCAAACCAAACCCACAGTCCGGCATCCTAAACATCAAGTCTAGGATACACTACAGAGATCGAAAGCCTAAACTCTGATACCACCTGTGACGCCCCAGCTTCTCCCAAGGGCGAACCCTAGGGTTCGGCGCGTCGCCTGCCCAACTCTCGTCGGGATTCACTCACTACAAACCTCAAACAAAATGCAAAATAAATCTCAAATTTTACGTCAAATTCTCCAAGAATTACATATCGTAAGCGAAGCGCCCACGCTTCCGCTGCGCCACTCTGATCCTTGATACCAGCTATTATACAGGAGGAATTCCAAATCTAAACTGTACAAAATATAGGCCATCCAGTCACGTGAATAAGTACTACAAGCACTTCCTTTGCCTCGAGTCCTGTGGAGGGGAATAAAACAGTTTTGGGGTGAGTTAGAAGCTCAGTGAGTAACCAATAAAAGTAGTAAGAAAACATATTTCACAATAATGCATTTCGATGATGTCATGATTCAGTCATCAAATATCCGTTTATTGCTCTCGTGAGCCAGTGAAATCATTGCACTTAAACACCCAACGCTCAAATAGATCCTTTAACGTTTAACAATAAGAGGGAGCAACGTTGGTGTTCCAGATAATGTCATGAACTCATTGAAGTGGTGGAGACGTTGGTGTCCAGCACACGAATTCCAAACACTCATTTGAGCCAAAACATGGCATGGACCACATGCAAACACTCATGATATGAAATCGAGTAAATAATGCAAGAAAACGTTCAAAAGTAACTTTGGAAACAGTTTAGGGTCACTCACCTCCACGGCTCAGAAACCATCCATCATATATCATTGCCTTGCCCAAATCCAAACCCTTCAACTCAAACTCAAAACAATCAAATGCTTTCAAAGATCGGACAGCATATCCCCTTAAGTTCCTTACTTTTCCATCCTACAAGCAACATCATTTCATCTCAAATCAACCACATACACATCATAGACTATCAAATACACCTTTCGGCACAATATCCATAACTGAAGCTACACTTATCGGATTGAAACGAATCTTATGGCGTTTCGAAGCCAAGACATAAACCTACATTTATTATGAAGACCTCCAAAGCCAAATCATGCATTTTCAGGGGTCAAAAATGGAAAACTACATGAAAACAGAAATCTGGGCGCGGAACAGGGTTCATGGGCAGTCAAGGGTATTTCAGTCATTTCACATGTTACAGTGCTCGGATCTAGCTGAAATTTTGTAGGAAACTAGTTAACACCATTTGCTACAACTTTCATGTTTTAACCTAAGTCTTATTCTGCCTCTAACATGCTCGAATAAATCCGGTCAGAACAGGGCAGATTCAAAATCCTAACCTGGAATTTCCGCATAAAACCGAAATCTTCCGCAAACAACTTCAACTAACATATACAAGCTTCATTTTACACCATTACCAACCATCATATCATGATTAAACCATGATAATCATATAAAATCAGAAAAATCTCCATAAAATCAGAAATTTAGCTAACTTCACTCTAATCCATAAAATCTTCCATAAAATCACATATCTAACCACCACAAGTCATGAATTCACCATTATTGGAAACAAACAATGAATCTTTACACACCGTACCTTGATAACTCACAAAAGGTAGTAGCTTAGTGGTTCCTTCTCCAAAATAACTCCACCAAGACCTTGGAATCTCCTTAGTAACCAACTTTTATGGAGTGATTTGCAATTCCATCGGTTAAAACTCAAGATTGAAGTAAGAAAGTGGAGTGAAAGATGAAGGTTTTTCTCTCTCTCTCTTGCTCTCTAAGTTTCAGCCATGAGAAGGAAGAAATGGCTTGATTTTTGGTCAAATTTTGGTTTTAGTAAAGTTAAGGTAAGATGGTCAAAAGTCCAACTTTGAATAAGAAGGTGGCACATGTCACCTTTTGGTTTAAAACTTATCTTTTTGTCTCTCCAATACTAATCCATATACGTAACATCTAATTATCTCTTAGCACCTTGTAAAATAATATCACTTAATACAAAACTCCATCAAATTGTCAAAAATATATTGCATTTACCGCACCAGCGGGTCCCAAGTTCATAATACTCTTCAAAATTAACGTGGAATAACTTGTATCAAGAAAATGATTTGGAAACTATATTTACTTATAAAAATGTATAGAAAATCAAAATATGGAAGAAAGGTACAAAATTATAGACGAGGAAACAAAATAATGTCTAGAAAATATATAAAAATTTTCCGGTTCTCACACTCATTCTTTCGGGGCGTCACAAACTCCCCTCCTTAAAACAATGTCGTCCTCGACATTCCATCTTGTACCAATCAAGTCGAGACATCCTGCAAGAATCACTAATATTTCAAACCAAACCCACAGTCCGGCATCCTAAACATCAAGTCTAGGATACACTACAGAGATCGAAAGCCTAAACTCTGATACCACCTGTGACGCCCCAGCTTCTCCCAAGGGCGAACCCTAGGGTTCGGCGCGTCGCCTGCCCAACTCTCGTCGGGATTCACTCACTACAAACCTCAAACAAAATGCAAAATAAATCTCAAATTTTACGTCAAATTCTCCAAGAATTACATATCGTAAGCGAAGCGCCCACGCTTCCGCTGCGCCACTCTGATCCTTGATACCAGCTATTATACAGGAGGAATTCCAAATCTAAACTGTACAAAATATAGGCCATCCAGTCACGTGAATAAGTACTACAAGCACTTCCTTTGCCTCGAGTCCTGTGGAGGGGAATAAAACAGTTTTGGGGTGAGTTAGAAGCTCAGTGAGTAACCAATAAAAGTAGTAAGAAAACATATTTCACAATAATGCATTTCGATGATGTCATGATTCAGTCATCAAATATCCGTTTATTGCTCTCGTGAGCCAGTGAAATCATTGCACTTAAACACCCAACGCTCAAATAGATCCTTTAACGTTTAACAATAAGAGGGAGCAACGTTGGTGTTCCAGATAATGTCATGAACTCATTGAAGTGGTGGAGACGTTGGTGTCCAGCACACGAATTCCAAACACTCATTTGAGCCAAAACATGGCATGGACCACATGCAAACACTCATGATATGAAATCGAGTAAATAATGCAAGAAAACGTTCAAAAGTAACTTTGGAAACAGTTTAGGGTCACTCACCTCCACGGCTCAGAAACCATCCATCATATATCATTGCCTTGCCCAAATCCAAACCCTTCAACTCAAACTCAAAACAATCAAATGCTTTCAAAGATCGGACAGCATATCCCCTTAAGTTCCTTACTTTTCCATCCTACAAGCAACATCATTTCATCTCAAATCAACCACATACACATCATAGACTATCAAATACACCTTTCGGCACAATATCCATAACTGAAGCTACACTTATCGGATTGAAACGAATCTTATGGCGTTTCGAAGCCAAGACATAAACCTACATTTATTATGAAGACCTCCAAAGCCAAATCATGCATTTTCAGGGGTCAAAAATGGAAAACTACATGAAAACAGAAATCTGGGCGCGGAACAGGGTTCATGGGCAGTCAAGGGTATTTCAGTCATTTCACATGTTACAGTGCTCGGATCTAGCTGAAATTTTGTAGGAAACTAGTTAACACCATTTGCTACAACTTTCATGTTTTAACCTAAGTCTTATTCTGCCTCTAACATGCTCGAATAAATCCGGTCAGAACAGGGCAGATTCAAAATCCTAACCTGGAATTTCCGCATAAAACCGAAATCTTCCGCAAACAACTTCAACTAACATATACAAGCTTCATTTTACACCATTACCAACCATCATATCATGATTAAACCATGATAATCATATAAAATCAGAAAAATCTCCATAAAATCAGAAATTTAGCTAACTTCACTCTAATCCATAAAATCTTCCATAAAATCACATATCTAACCACCACAAGTCATGAATTCACCATTATTGGAAACAAACAATGAATCTTTACACACCGTACCTTGATAACTCACAAAAGGTAGTAGCTTAGTGGTTCCTTCTCCAAAATAACTCCACCAAGACCTTGGAATCTCCTTAGTAACCAACTTTTATGGAGTGATTTGCAATTCCATCGGTTAAAACTCAAGATTGAAGTAAGAAAGTGGAGTGAAAGATGAAGGTTTTTCTCTCTCTCTCTTGCTCTCTAAGTTTCAGCCATGAGAAGGAAGAAATGGCTTGATTTTTGGTCAAATTTTGGTTTTAGTAAAGTTAAGGTAAGATGGTCAAAAGTCCAACTTTGAATAAGAAGGTGGCACATGTCACCTTTTGGTTTAAAACTTATCTTTTTGTCTCTCCAATACTAATCCATATACGTAACATCTAATTATCTCTTAGCACCTTGTAAAATAATATCACTTAATACAAAACTCCATCAAATTGTCAAAAATATATTGCATTTACCGCACCAGCGGGTCCCAAGTTCATAATACTCTTCAAAATTAACGTGGAATAACTTGTATCAAGAAAATGATTTGGAAACTATATTTACTTATAAAAATGTATAGAAAATCAAAATATGGAAGAAAGGTACAAAATTATAGACGAGGAAACAAAATAATGTCTAGAAAATATATAAAAATTTTCCGGTTCTCACACTCATTCTTTCGGGGCGTCACAAACTCCCCTCCTTAAAACAATGTCGTCCTCGACATTCCATCTTGTACCAATCAAGTCGAGACATCCTGCAAGAATCACTAATATTTCAAACCAAACCCACAGTCCGGCATCCTAAACATCAAGTCTAGGATACACTACAGAGATCGAAAGCCTAAACTCTGATACCACCTGTGACGCCCCAGCTTCTCCCAAGGGCGAACCCTAGGGTTCGGCGCGTCGCCTGCCCAACTCTCGTCGGGATTCACTCACTACAAACCTCAAACAAAATGCAAAATAAATCTCAAATTTTACGTCAAATTCTCCAAGAATTACATATCGTAAGCGAAGCGCCCACGCTTCCGCTGCGCCACTCTGATCCTTGATACCAGCTATTATACAGGAGGAATTCCAAATCTAAACTGTACAAAATATAGGCCATCCAGTCACGTGAATAAGTACTACAAGCACTTCCTTTGCCTCGAGTCCTGTGGAGGGGAATAAAACAGTTTTGGGGTGAGTTAGAAGCTCAGTGAGTAACCAATAAAAGTAGTAAGAAAACATATTTCACAATAATGCATTTCGATGATGTCATGATTCAGTCATCAAATATCCGTTTATTGCTCTCGTGAGCCAGTGAAATCATTGCACTTAAACACCCAACGCTCAAATAGATCCTTTAACGTTTAACAATAAGAGGGAGCAACGTTGGTGTTCCAGATAATGTCATGAACTCATTGAAGTGGTGGAGACGTTGGTGTCCAGCACACGAATTCCAAACACTCATTTGAGCCAAAACATGGCATGGACCACATGCAAACACTCATGATATGAAATCGAGTAAATAATGCAAGAAAACGTTCAAAAGTAACTTTGGAAACAGTTTAGGGTCACTCACCTCCACGGCTCAGAAACCATCCATCATATATCATTGCCTTGCCCAAATCCAAACCCTTCAACTCAAACTCAAAACAATCAAATGCTTTCAAAGATCGGACAGCATATCCCCTTAAGTTCCTTACTTTTCCATCCTACAAGCAACATCATTTCATCTCAAATCAACCACATACACATCATAGACTATCAAATACACCTTTCGGCACAATATCCATAACTGAAGCTACACTTATCGGATTGAAACGAATCTTATGGCGTTTCGAAGCCAAGACATAAACCTACATTTATTATGAAGACCTCCAAAGCCAAATCATGCATTTTCAGGGGTCAAAAATGGAAAACTACATGAAAACAGAAATCTGGGCGCGGAACAGGGTTCATGGGCAGTCAAGGGTATTTCAGTCATTTCACATGTTACAGTGCTCGGATCTAGCTGAAATTTTGTAGGAAACTAGTTAACACCATTTGCTACAACTTTCATGTTTTAACCTAAGTCTTATTCTGCCTCTAACATGCTCGAATAAATCCGGTCAGAACAGGGCAGATTCAAAATCCTAACCTGGAATTTCCGCATAAAACCGAAATCTTCCGCAAACAACTTCAACTAACATATACAAGCTTCATTTTACACCATTACCAACCATCATATCATGATTAAACCATGATAATCATATAAAATCAGAAAAATCTCCATAAAATCAGAAATTTAGCTAACTTCACTCTAATCCATAAAATCTTCCATAAAATCACATATCTAACCACCACAAGTCATGAATTCACCATTATTGGAAACAAACAATGAATCTTTACACACCGTACCTTGATAACTCACAAAAGGTAGTAGCTTAGTGGTTCCTTCTCCAAAATAACTCCACCAAGACCTTGGAATCTCCTTAGTAACCAACTTTTATGGAGTGATTTGCAATTCCATCGGTTAAAACTCAAGATTGAAGTAAGAAAGTGGAGTGAAAGATGAAGGTTTTTCTCTCTCTCTCTTGCTCTCTAAGTTTCAGCCATGAGAAGGAAGAAATGGCTTGATTTTTGGTCAAATTTTGGTTTTAGTAAAGTTAAGGTAAGATGGTCAAAAGTCCAACTTTGAATAAGAAGGTGGCACATGTCACCTTTTGGTTTAAAACTTATCTTTTTGTCTCTCCAATACTAATCCATATACGTAACATCTAATTATCTCTTAGCACCTTGTAAAATAATATCACTTAATACAAAACTCCATCAAATTGTCAAAAATATATTGCATTTACCGCACCAGCGGGTCCCAAGTTCATAATACTCTTCAAAATTAACGTGGAATAACTTGTATCAAGAAAATGATTTGGAAACTATATTTACTTATAAAAATGTATAGAAAATCAAAATATGGAAGAAAGGTACAAAATTATAGACGAGGAAACAAAATAATGTCTAGAAAATATATAAAAATTTTCCGGTTCTCACACTCATTCTTTCGGGGCGTCACAAACTCCCCTCCTTAAAACAATGTCGTCCTCGACATTCCATCTTGTACCAATCAAGTCGAGACATCCTGCAAGAATCACTAATATTTCAAACCAAACCCACAGTCCGGCATCCTAAACATCAAGTCTAGGATACACTACAGAGATCGAAAGCCTAAACTCTGATACCACCTGTGACGCCCCAGCTTCTCCCAAGGGCGAACCCTAGGGTTCGGCGCGTCGCCTGCCCAACTCTCGTCGGGATTCACTCACTACAAACCTCAAACAAAATGCAAAATAAATCTCAAATTTTACGTCAAATTCTCCAAGAATTACATATCGTAAGCGAAGCGCCCACGCTTCCGCTGCGCCACTCTGATCCTTGATACCAGCTATTATACAGGAGGAATTCCAAATCTAAACTGTACAAAATATAGGCCATCCAGTCACGTGAATAAGTACTACAAGCACTTCCTTTGCCTCGAGTCCTGTGGAGGGGAATAAAACAGTTTTGGGGTGAGTTAGAAGCTCAGTGAGTAACCAATAAAAGTAGTAAGAAAACATATTTCACAATAATGCATTTCGATGATGTCATGATTCAGTCATCAAATATCCGTTTATTGCTCTCGTGAGCCAGTGAAATCATTGCACTTAAACACCCAACGCTCAAATAGATCCTTTAACGTTTAACAATAAGAGGGAGCAACGTTGGTGTTCCAGATAATGTCATGAACTCATTGAAGTGGTGGAGACGTTGGTGTCCAGCACACGAATTCCAAACACTCATTTGAGCCAAAACATGGCATGGACCACATGCAAACACTCATGATATGAAATCGAGTAAATAATGCAAGAAAACGTTCAAAAGTAACTTTGGAAACAGTTTAGGGTCACTCACCTCCACGGCTCAGAAACCATCCATCATATATCATTGCCTTGCCCAAATCCAAACCCTTCAACTCAAACTCAAAACAATCAAATGCTTTCAAAGATCGGACAGCATATCCCCTTAAGTTCCTTACTTTTCCATCCTACAAGCAACATCATTTCATCTCAAATCAACCACATACACATCATAGACTATCAAATACACCTTTCGGCACAATATCCATAACTGAAGCTACACTTATCGGATTGAAACGAATCTTATGGCGTTTCGAAGCCAAGACATAAACCTACATTTATTATGAAGACCTCCAAAGCCAAATCATGCATTTTCAGGGGTCAAAAATGGAAAACTACATGAAAACAGAAATCTGGGCGCGGAACAGGGTTCATGGGCAGTCAAGGGTATTTCAGTCATTTCACATGTTACAGTGCTCGGATCTAGCTGAAATTTTGTAGGAAACTAGTTAACACCATTTGCTACAACTTTCATGTTTTAACCTAAGTCTTATTCTGCCTCTAACATGCTCGAATAAATCCGGTCAGAACAGGGCAGATTCAAAATCCTAACCTGGAATTTCCGCATAAAACCGAAATCTTCCGCAAACAACTTCAACTAACATATACAAGCTTCATTTTACACCATTACCAACCATCATATCATGATTAAACCATGATAATCATATAAAATCAGAAAAATCTCCATAAAATCAGAAATTTAGCTAACTTCACTCTAATCCATAAAATCTTCCATAAAATCACATATCTAACCACCACAAGTCATGAATTCACCATTATTGGAAACAAACAATGAATCTTTACACACCGTACCTTGATAACTCACAAAAGGTAGTAGCTTAGTGGTTCCTTCTCCAAAATAACTCCACCAAGACCTTGGAATCTCCTTAGTAACCAACTTTTATGGAGTGATTTGCAATTCCATCGGTTAAAACTCAAGATTGAAGTAAGAAAGTGGAGTGAAAGATGAAGGTTTTTCTCTCTCTCTCTTGCTCTCTAAGTTTCAGCCATGAGAAGGAAGAAATGGCTTGATTTTTGGTCAAATTTTGGTTTTAGTAAAGTTAAGGTAAGATGGTCAAAAGTCCAACTTTGAATAAGAAGGTGGCACATGTCACCTTTTGGTTTAAAACTTATCTTTTTGTCTCTCCAATACTAATCCATATACGTAACATCTAATTATCTCTTAGCACCTTGTAAAATAATATCACTTAATACAAAACTCCATCAAATTGTCAAAAATATATTGCATTTACCGCACCAGCGGGTCCCAAGTTCATAATACTCTTCAAAATTAACGTGGAATAACTTGTATCAAGAAAATGATTTGGAAACTATATTTACTTATAAAAATGTATAGAAAATCAAAATATGGAAGAAAGGTACAAAATTATAGACGAGGAAACAAAATAATGTCTAGAAAATATATAAAAATTTTCCGGTTCTCACACTCATTCTTTCGGGGCGTCACAAACTCCCCTCCTTAAAACAATGTCGTCCTCGACATTCCATCTTGTACCAATCAAGTCGAGACATCCTGCAAGAATCACTAATATTTCAAACCAAACCCACAGTCCGGCATCCTAAACATCAAGTCTAGGATACACTACAGAGATCGAAAGCCTAAACTCTGATACCACCTGTGACGCCCCAGCTTCTCCCAAGGGCGAACCCTAGGGTTCGGCGCGTCGCCTGCCCAACTCTCGTCGGGATTCACTCACTACAAACCTCAAACAAAATGCAAAATAAATCTCAAATTTTACGTCAAATTCTCCAAGAATTACATATCGTAAGCGAAGCGCCCACGCTTCCGCTGCGCCACTCTGATCCTTGATACCAGCTATTATACAGGAGGAATTCCAAATCTAAACTGTACAAAATATAGGCCATCCAGTCACGTGAATAAGTACTACAAGCACTTCCTTTGCCTCGAGTCCTGTGGAGGGGAATAAAACAGTTTTGGGGTGAGTTAGAAGCTCAGTGAGTAACCAATAAAAGTAGTAAGAAAACATATTTCACAATAATGCATTTCGATGATGTCATGATTCAGTCATCAAATATCCGTTTATTGCTCTCGTGAGCCAGTGAAATCATTGCACTTAAACACCCAACGCTCAAATAGATCCTTTAACGTTTAACAATAAGAGGGAGCAACGTTGGTGTTCCAGATAATGTCATGAACTCATTGAAGTGGTGGAGACGTTGGTGTCCAGCACACGAATTCCAAACACTCATTTGAGCCAAAACATGGCATGGACCACATGCAAACACTCATGATATGAAATCGAGTAAATAATGCAAGAAAACGTTCAAAAGTAACTTTGGAAACAGTTTAGGGTCACTCACCTCCACGGCTCAGAAACCATCCATCATATATCATTGCCTTGCCCAAATCCAAACCCTTCAACTCAAACTCAAAACAATCAAATGCTTTCAAAGATCGGACAGCATATCCCCTTAAGTTCCTTACTTTTCCATCCTACAAGCAACATCATTTCATCTCAAATCAACCACATACACATCATAGACTATCAAATACACCTTTCGGCACAATATCCATAACTGAAGCTACACTTATCGGATTGAAACGAATCTTATGGCGTTTCGAAGCCAAGACATAAACCTACATTTATTATGAAGACCTCCAAAGCCAAATCATGCATTTTCAGGGGTCAAAAATGGAAAACTACATGAAAACAGAAATCTGGGCGCGGAACAGGGTTCATGGGCAGTCAAGGGTATTTCAGTCATTTCACATGTTACAGTGCTCGGATCTAGCTGAAATTTTGTAGGAAACTAGTTAACACCATTTGCTACAACTTTCATGTTTTAACCTAAGTCTTATTCTGCCTCTAACATGCTCGAATAAATCCGGTCAGAACAGGGCAGATTCAAAATCCTAACCTGGAATTTCCGCATAAAACCGAAATCTTCCGCAAACAACTTCAACTAACATATACAAGCTTCATTTTACACCATTACCAACCATCATATCATGATTAAACCATGATAATCATATAAAATCAGAAAAATCTCCATAAAATCAGAAATTTAGCTAACTTCACTCTAATCCATAAAATCTTCCATAAAATCACATATCTAACCACCACAAGTCATGAATTCACCATTATTGGAAACAAACAATGAATCTTTACACACCGTACCTTGATAACTCACAAAAGGTAGTAGCTTAGTGGTTCCTTCTCCAAAATAACTCCACCAAGACCTTGGAATCTCCTTAGTAACCAACTTTTATGGAGTGATTTGCAATTCCATCGGTTAAAACTCAAGATTGAAGTAAGAAAGTGGAGTGAAAGATGAAGGTTTTTCTCTCTCTCTCTTGCTCTCTAAGTTTCAGCCATGAGAAGGAAGAAATGGCTTGATTTTTGGTCAAATTTTGGTTTTAGTAAAGTTAAGGTAAGATGGTCAAAAGTCCAACTTTGAATAAGAAGGTGGCACATGTCACCTTTTGGTTTAAAACTTATCTTTTTGTCTCTCCAATACTAATCCATATACGTAACATCTAATTATCTCTTAGCACCTTGTAAAATAATATCACTTAATACAAAACTCCATCAAATTGTCAAAAATATATTGCATTTACCGCACCAGCGGGTCCCAAGTTCATAATACTCTTCAAAATTAACGTGGAATAACTTGTATCAAGAAAATGATTTGGAAACTATATTTACTTATAAAAATGTATAGAAAATCAAAATATGGAAGAAAGGTACAAAATTATAGACGAGGAAACAAAATAATGTCTAGAAAATATATAAAAATTTTCCGGTTCTCACACTCATTCTTTCGGGGCGTCACAAACTCCCCTCCTTAAAACAATGTCGTCCTCGACATTCCATCTTGTACCAATCAAGTCGAGACATCCTGCAAGAATCACTAATATTTCAAACCAAACCCACAGTCCGGCATCCTAAACATCAAGTCTAGGATACACTACAGAGATCGAAAGCCTAAACTCTGATACCACCTGTGACGCCCCAGCTTCTCCCAAGGGCGAACCCTAGGGTTCGGCGCGTCGCCTGCCCAACTCTCGTCGGGATTCACTCACTACAAACCTCAAACAAAATGCAAAATAAATCTCAAATTTTACGTCAAATTCTCCAAGAATTACATATCGTAAGCGAAGCGCCCACGCTTCCGCTGCGCCACTCTGATCCTTGATACCAGCTATTATACAGGAGGAATTCCAAATCTAAACTGTACAAAATATAGGCCATCCAGTCACGTGAATAAGTACTACAAGCACTTCCTTTGCCTCGAGTCCTGTGGAGGGGAATAAAACAGTTTTGGGGTGAGTTAGAAGCTCAGTGAGTAACCAATAAAAGTAGTAAGAAAACATATTTCACAATAATGCATTTCGATGATGTCATGATTCAGTCATCAAATATCCGTTTATTGCTCTCGTGAGCCAGTGAAATCATTGCACTTAAACACCCAACGCTCAAATAGATCCTTTAACGTTTAACAATAAGAGGGAGCAACGTTGGTGTTCCAGATAATGTCATGAACTCATTGAAGTGGTGGAGACGTTGGTGTCCAGCACACGAATTCCAAACACTCATTTGAGCCAAAACATGGCATGGACCACATGCAAACACTCATGATATGAAATCGAGTAAATAATGCAAGAAAACGTTCAAAAGTAACTTTGGAAACAGTTTAGGGTCACTCACCTCCACGGCTCAGAAACCATCCATCATATATCATTGCCTTGCCCAAATCCAAACCCTTCAACTCAAACTCAAAACAATCAAATGCTTTCAAAGATCGGACAGCATATCCCCTTAAGTTCCTTACTTTTCCATCCTACAAGCAACATCATTTCATCTCAAATCAACCACATACACATCATAGACTATCAAATACACCTTTCGGCACAATATCCATAACTGAAGCTACACTTATCGGATTGAAACGAATCTTATGGCGTTTCGAAGCCAAGACATAAACCTACATTTATTATGAAGACCTCCAAAGCCAAATCATGCATTTTCAGGGGTCAAAAATGGAAAACTACATGAAAACAGAAATCTGGGCGCGGAACAGGGTTCATGGGCAGTCAAGGGTATTTCAGTCATTTCACATGTTACAGTGCTCGGATCTAGCTGAAATTTTGTAGGAAACTAGTTAACACCATTTGCTACAACTTTCATGTTTTAACCTAAGTCTTATTCTGCCTCTAACATGCTCGAATAAATCCGGTCAGAACAGGGCAGATTCAAAATCCTAACCTGGAATTTCCGCATAAAACCGAAATCTTCCGCAAACAACTTCAACTAACATATACAAGCTTCATTTTACACCATTACCAACCATCATATCATGATTAAACCATGATAATCATATAAAATCAGAAAAATCTCCATAAAATCAGAAATTTAGCTAACTTCACTCTAATCCATAAAATCTTCCATAAAATCACATATCTAACCACCACAAGTCATGAATTCACCATTATTGGAAACAAACAATGAATCTTTACACACCGTACCTTGATAACTCACAAAAGGTAGTAGCTTAGTGGTTCCTTCTCCAAAATAACTCCACCAAGACCTTGGAATCTCCTTAGTAACCAACTTTTATGGAGTGATTTGCAATTCCATCGGTTAAAACTCAAGATTGAAGTAAGAAAGTGGAGTGAAAGATGAAGGTTTTTCTCTCTCTCTCTTGCTCTCTAAGTTTCAGCCATGAGAAGGAAGAAATGGCTTGATTTTTGGTCAAATTTTGGTTTTAGTAAAGTTAAGGTAAGATGGTCAAAAGTCCAACTTTGAATAAGAAGGTGGCACATGTCACCTTTTGGTTTAAAACTTATCTTTTTGTCTCTCCAATACTAATCCATATACGTAACATCTAATTATCTCTTAGCACCTTGTAAAATAATATCACTTAATACAAAACTCCATCAAATTGTCAAAAATATATTGCATTTACCGCACCAGCGGGTCCCAAGTTCATAATACTCTTCAAAATTAACGTGGAATAACTTGTATCAAGAAAATGATTTGGAAACTATATTTACTTATAAAAATGTATAGAAAATCAAAATATGGAAGAAAGGTACAAAATTATAGACGAGGAAACAAAATAATGTCTAGAAAATATATAAAAATTTTCCGGTTCTCACACTCATTCTTTCGGGGCGTCACAAACTCCCCTCCTTAAAACAATGTCGTCCTCGACATTCCATCTTGTACCAATCAAGTCGAGACATCCTGCAAGAATCACTAATATTTCAAACCAAACCCACAGTCCGGCATCCTAAACATCAAGTCTAGGATACACTACAGAGATCGAAAGCCTAAACTCTGATACCACCTGTGACGCCCCAGCTTCTCCCAAGGGCGAACCCTAGGGTTCGGCGCGTCGCCTGCCCAACTCTCGTCGGGATTCACTCACTACAAACCTCAAACAAAATGCAAAATAAATCTCAAATTTTACGTCAAATTCTCCAAGAATTACATATCGTAAGCGAAGCGCCCACGCTTCCGCTGCGCCACTCTGATCCTTGATACCAGCTATTATACAGGAGGAATTCCAAATCTAAACTGTACAAAATATAGGCCATCCAGTCACGTGAATAAGTACTACAAGCACTTCCTTTGCCTCGAGTCCTGTGGAGGGGAATAAAACAGTTTTGGGGTGAGTTAGAAGCTCAGTGAGTAACCAATAAAAGTAGTAAGAAAACATATTTCACAATAATGCATTTCGATGATGTCATGATTCAGTCATCAAATATCCGTTTATTGCTCTCGTGAGCCAGTGAAATCATTGCACTTAAACACCCAACGCTCAAATAGATCCTTTAACGTTTAACAATAAGAGGGAGCAACGTTGGTGTTCCAGATAATGTCATGAACTCATTGAAGTGGTGGAGACGTTGGTGTCCAGCACACGAATTCCAAACACTCATTTGAGCCAAAACATGGCATGGACCACATGCAAACACTCATGATATGAAATCGAGTAAATAATGCAAGAAAACGTTCAAAAGTAACTTTGGAAACAGTTTAGGGTCACTCACCTCCACGGCTCAGAAACCATCCATCATATATCATTGCCTTGCCCAAATCCAAACCCTTCAACTCAAACTCAAAACAATCAAATGCTTTCAAAGATCGGACAGCATATCCCCTTAAGTTCCTTACTTTTCCATCCTACAAGCAACATCATTTCATCTCAAATCAACCACATACACATCATAGACTATCAAATACACCTTTCGGCACAATATCCATAACTGAAGCTACACTTATCGGATTGAAACGAATCTTATGGCGTTTCGAAGCCAAGACATAAACCTACATTTATTATGAAGACCTCCAAAGCCAAATCATGCATTTTCAGGGGTCAAAAATGGAAAACTACATGAAAACAGAAATCTGGGCGCGGAACAGGGTTCATGGGCAGTCAAGGGTATTTCAGTCATTTCACATGTTACAGTGCTCGGATCTAGCTGAAATTTTGTAGGAAACTAGTTAACACCATTTGCTACAACTTTCATGTTTTAACCTAAGTCTTATTCTGCCTCTAACATGCTCGAATAAATCCGGTCAGAACAGGGCAGATTCAAAATCCTAACCTGGAATTTCCGCATAAAACCGAAATCTTCCGCAAACAACTTCAACTAACATATACAAGCTTCATTTTACACCATTACCAACCATCATATCATGATTAAACCATGATAATCATATAAAATCAGAAAAATCTCCATAAAATCAGAAATTTAGCTAACTTCACTCTAATCCATAAAATCTTCCATAAAATCACATATCTAACCACCACAAGTCATGAATTCACCATTATTGGAAACAAACAATGAATCTTTACACACCGTACCTTGATAACTCACAAAAGGTAGTAGCTTAGTGGTTCCTTCTCCAAAATAACTCCACCAAGACCTTGGAATCTCCTTAGTAACCAACTTTTATGGAGTGATTTGCAATTCCATCGGTTAAAACTCAAGATTGAAGTAAGAAAGTGGAGTGAAAGATGAAGGTTTTTCTCTCTCTCTTGCTCTCTAAGTTTCAGCCATGAGAAGGAAGAAATGGCTTGATTTTTGGTCAAATTTTGGTTTTAGTAAAGTTAAGGTAAGATGGTCAAAAGTCCAACTTTGAATAAGAAGGTGGCACATGTCACCTTTTGGTTTAAAACTTATCTTTTTGTCTCTCCAATACTAATCCATATACGTAACATCTAATTACCTGTGACGCCCCAGCTTCTCCCAAGGGCGAACCCTAGGGTTCGGCGCGTCGCCTGCCCAACTCTCGTCGGGATTCACTCACTACAAACCTCAAACAAAATGCAAAATAAATCTCAAATTTTACATCAAATTCTCCAAGAATTACATATCGTAAGCGAAGCGCCCACGCTTCCGCTGCGCCACTCTGATCCTTGATACCAGCTATTATACAGGAGGAATTCCAAATCTAAACTGTACAAAATATAGGCCATCCAGTCACGTGAATAAGTACTACAAGCACTTCTTTTGCCTCGAGTCCTGTGGAGGGGAATAAAACAGTTTTGGGGTGAGTTAGAAGCTCAGTGAGTAACCAATAAAAGTAGTAAGAAAACATATTTCACAATAATGCATTTCGATGATGTCATGATTCAGTCATCAAATATCCGTTTATTGCTCTCGTGAGCCAGTGAAATCATTGCACTTAAACACCCAACGCTCAAATAGATCCTTTAACGTTTAACAATAAGAGGGAGCAACGTTGGTGTTCCAGATAATGTCATGAACTCATTGAAGTGGTGGAGACGTTGGTGTCCAGCACACGAATTCCAAACACTCATTTGAGCCAAAACATGGCATGGACCACATGCAAACACTCATGATATGAAATCGAGTAAATAATGCAAGAAAACGTTCAAAAGTAACTTTGGAAACAGTTTAGGGTCACTCACCTCCACGGCTCAGAAACCATCCACCATATATCATTGCCTTGCCCAAATCCAAACCCTTCAACTCAAACTCAAAACAATCAAATGCTTTCAAAGATCGGACAGCATATCCCCTTAAGTTCCTTACTTTTCCATCCTACAAGCAACATCATTTCATCGCAAATCAACCACATACACATCATAGACTATCAAATACACCTTTCGGCACAATATCCATAACTGAAGCTACACTTATCGGATTGAAACGAATCTTATGGCGTTTCGAAGCCAAGACATAAACCTACATTTATTATGAAGACCTCCAAAGCCAAAGCATGCATTTTCAGGGGTCAAAAATGGAAAACTACATGAAAACAGAAATCTGGGCGCGGAACAGGGTTCATGGGCAGTCAAGGGTATTTCAGTCATTTCACATGTTACAGTGCTCGGATCTAGCTGAAATTTTGTAGGAAACTAGTTAACACCATTTGCTACAACTTTCATGTTTTAACCTAAGTCTTATTCTGCCTCTAACATGCTCGAATAAATCCGGTCAGAACAGGGCAGATTCAAAATCCTAACCTGGAATTTCCGCATAAAACCGAAATCTTCCGCAAACAACTTCAACTAACATATACAAGCTTCATTTTACACCATTACCAACCATCATATCATGATTAAACCATGATAATCATATAAAATCAGAAAAATCTCCATAAAATCAGAAATTTAGCTAACTTCACTCTAATCCATAAAATCTTCCATAAAATCACATATCTAACCACCACAAGTCATGAATTCACCATTATTGGAAACAAACAATGAATCTTTACACACCGTACCTTGATAACTCACAAAAGGTAGTAGCTTAGTGGTTCCTTCTCCAAAATAACTCCACCAAGACCTTGGAATCTCCTTAGTAACCAACTTTTATGGAGTGATTTGCAATTCCATCGGTTAAAACTCAAGATTGAAGTAAGAAAGTGGAGTGAAAGATGAAGGTTTTTCTCTCTCTCTCTTGCTCTCTAAGTTTCAGCCATGAGAAGGAAGAAATGGCTTGATTTTTGGTCAAATTTTGGTTTTAGTAAAGTTAAGGTAAGATGGTCAAAAGTCCAACTTTGAATAAGAAGGTGGCACATGTCACCTTTTGGTTTAAAACTTATCTTTTTGTCTCTCCAATACTAATCCATATACGTAACATCTAATTATCTCTTAGCACCTTGTAAAATAATATCACTTAATACAAAACTCCATCAAATTGTCAAAAATATATTGCATTTACCGCACCAGCGGGTCCCAAGTTCATAATACTCTTCAAAATTAACGTGGAATAACTTGTATCAAGAAAATGATTTGGAAACTATATTTACTTATAAAAATGTATAGAAAATCAAAATATGGAAGAAAGGTACAAAATTATAGACGAGGAAACAAAATAATGTCTAGAAAATATATAAAAATTTTCCGGTTCTCACACTCATTCTTTCGGGGCGTCACAAACTCCCCTCCTTAAAACAATGTCGTCCTCGACATTCCATCTTGTACCAATCAAGTCGAGACATCCTGCAAGAATCACTAATATTTCAAACCAAACCCACAGTCCGGCATCCTAAACATCAAGTCTAGGATACACTACAGAGATCGAAAGCCTAAACTCTGATACCACCTGTGACGCCCCAGCTTCTCCCAAGGGCGAACCCTAGGGTTCGGCGCGTCGCCTGCCCAACTCTCGTCGGGATTCACTCACTACAAACCTCAAACAAAATGCAAAATAAATCTCAAATTTTACGTCAAATTCTCCAAGAATTACATATCGTAAGCGAAGCGCCCACGCTTCCGCTGCGCCACTCTGATCCTTGATACCAGCTATTATACAGGAGGAATTCCAAATCTAAACTGTACAAAATATAGGCCATCCAGTCACGTGAATAAGTACTACAAGCACTTCCTTTGCCTCGAGTCCTGTGGAGGGGAATAAAACAGTTTTGGGGTGAGTTAGAAGCTCAGTGAGTAACCAATAAAAGTAGTAAGAAAACATATTTCACAATAATGCATTTCGATGATGTCATGATTCAGTCATCAAATATCCGTTTATTGCTCTCGTGAGCCAGTGAAATCATTGCACTTAAACACCCAACGCTCAAATAGATCCTTTAACGTTTAACAATAAGAGGGAGCAACGTTGGTGTTCCAGATAATGTCATGAACTCATTGAAGTGGTGGAGACGTTGGTGTCCAGCACACGAATTCCAAACACTCATTTGAGCCAAAACATGGCATGGACCACATGCAAACACTCATGATATGAAATCGAGTAAATAATGCAAGAAAACGTTCAAAAGTAACTTTGGAAACAGTTTAGGGTCACTCACCTCCACGGCTCAGAAACCATCCATCATATATCATTGCCTTGCCCAAATCCAAACCCTTCAACTCAAACTCAAAACAATCAAATGCTTTCAAAGATCGGACAGCATATCCCCTTAAGTTCCTTACTTTTCCATCCTACAAGCAACATCATTTCATCTCAAATCAACCACATACACATCATAGACTATCAAATACACCTTTCGGCACAATATCCATAACTGAAGCTACACTTATCGGATTGAAACGAATCTTATGGCGTTTCGAAGCCAAGACATAAACCTACATTTATTATGAAGACCTCCAAAGCCAAATCATGCATTTTCAGGGGTCAAAAATGGAAAACTACATGAAAACAGAAATCTGGGCGCGGAACAGGGTTCATGGGCAGTCAAGGGTATTTCAGTCATTTCACATGTTACAGTGCTCGGATCTAGCTGAAATTTTGTAGGAGACTAGTTAACACCATTTGCTACAACTTTCATGTTTTAACCTAAGTCTTATTCTGCCTCTAACATGCTCGAATAAATCCGGTCAGAACAGGGCAGATTCAAAATCCTAACCTGGAATTTCCGCATAAAACCGAAATCTTCCGCAAACAACTTCAACTAACATATACAAGCTTCATTTTACACCATTACCAACCATCATATCATGATTAAACCATGATAATCATATAAAATCAGAAAAATCTCCATAAAATCAGAAATTTAGCTAAATTCACTCTAATCCATAAAATCTTCCATAAAATCACATATCTAACCACCACAAGTCATGAATTCACCATTATTGGAAACAAACAATGAATCTTTACACACCGTACCTTGATAACTCACAAAAGGTAGTAGCTTAGTGGTTCCTTCTCCAAAATAACTCCACCAAGACCTTGGAATCTCCTTAGTAACCAACTTTTATGGAGTGATTTGCAATTCCATCGGTTAAAACTCAAGATTGAAGTAAGAAAGTGGAGTGAAAGATGAAGGTTTTTCTCTCTCTCTCTTGCTCTCTAAGTTTCAGCCATGAGAAGGAAGAAATGGCTTGATTTTTGGTCAAATTTTGGTTTTAGTAAAGTTAAGGTAAGATGGTCAAAAGTCCAACTTTGAATAAGAAGGTGGCACATGTCACCTTTTGGTTTAAAACTTATCTTTTTGTCTCTCCAATACTAATCCATATACGTAACATCTAATTATCTCTTAGCACCTTGTAAAATAATATCACTTAATACAAAACTCCATCAAATTGTCAAAAATATATTGCATTTACCGCACCAGCGGGTCCCAAGTTCATAATACTCTTCAAAATTAACGTGGAATAACTTGTATCAAGAAAATGATTTGGAAACTATATTTACTTATAAAAATGTATAGAAAATCAAAATATGGAAGAAAGGTACAAAATTATAGACGAGGAAACAAAATAATGTCTAGAAAATATATAAAAATTTTCCGGTTCTCACACTCATTCTTTCGGGGCGTCACAAACTCCCCTCCTTAAAACAATGTCGTCCTCGACATTCCATCTTGTACCAATCAAGTCGAGACATCCTGCAAGAATCACTAATATTTCAAACCAAACCCACAGTCCGGCATCCTAAACATCAAGTCTAGGATACACTACAGAGATCGAAAGCCTAAACTCTGATACCACCTGTGACGCCCCAGCTTCTCCCAAGGGCGAACCCTAGGGTTCGGCGCGTCGCCTGCCCAACTCTCGTCGGGATTCACTCACTACAAACCTCAAACAAAATGCAAAATAAATCTCAAATTTTACGTCAAATTCTCCAAGAATTACATATCGTAAGCGAAGCGCCCACGCTTCCGCTGCGCCACTCTGATCCTTGATACCAGCTATTATACAGGAGGAATTCCAAATCTAAACTGTACAAAATATAGGCCATCCAGTCACGTGAATAAGTACTACAAGCACTTCCATTGCCTCGAGTCCTGTGGAGGGGAATAAAACAGTTTTGGGGTGAGTTAGAAGCTCAGTGAGTAACCAATAAAAGTAGTAAGAAAACATATTTCACAATAATGCATTTCGATGATGTCATGATTCAGTCATCAAATATCCGTTTATTGCTCTCGTGAGCCAGTGAAATCATTGCACTTAAACACCCAACGCTCAAATAGATCCTTTAACGTTTAACAATAAGAGGGAGCAACGTTGGTGTTCCAGATAATGTCATGAACTCATTGAAGTGGTGGAGACGTTGGTGTCCAGCACACGAATTCCAAACACTCATTTGAGCCAAAACATGGCATGGACCACATGCAAACACTCATGATATGAAATCGAGTAAATAATGCAAGAAAACGTTCAAAAGTAACTTTGGAAACAGTTTAGGGTCACTCACCTCCACGGCTCAGAAACCATCCATCATATATCATTGCCTTGCCCAAATCCAAACCCTTCAACTCAAACTCAAAACAATCAAATGCTTTCAAAGATCGGACAGCATATCCCCTTAAGTTCCTTACTTTTCCATCCTACAAGCAACATCATTTCATCTCAAATCAACCACATACACATCATAGACTATCAAATACACCTTTCGGCACAATATCCATAACTGAAGCTACACTTATCGGATTGAAACGAATCTTATGGCGTTTCGAAGCCAAGACATAAACCTACATTTATTATGAAGACCTCCAAAGCCAAATCATGCATTTTCAGGGGTCAAAAATGGAAAACTACATGAAAACAGAAATCTGGGCGCGGAACAGGGTTCATGGGCAGTCAAGGGTATTTCAGTCATTTCACATGTTACAGTGCTCGGATCTAGCTGAAATTTTGTAGGAAACTAGTTAACACCATTTGCTACAACTTTCATGTTTTAACCTAAGTCTTATTCTGCCTCTAACATGCTCGAATAAATCCGGTCAGAACAGGGCAGATTCAAAATCCTAACCTGGAATTTCCGCATAAAACCGAAATCTTCCGCAAACAACTTCAACTAACATATACAAGCTTCATTTTACACCATTACCAACCATCATATCATGATTAAACCATGATAATCATATAAAATCAGAAAAATCTCCATAAAATCAGAAATTTAGCTAACTTCACTCTAATCCATAAAATCTTCCATAAAATCACATATCTAACCACCACAAGTCATGAATTCACCATTATTGGAAACAAACAATGAATCTTTACACACCGTACCTTGATAACTCACAAAAGGTAGTAGCTTAGTGGTTCCTTCTCCAAAATAACTCCACCAAGACCTTGGAATCTCCTTAGTAACCAACTTTTATGGAGTGATTTGCAATTCCATCGGTTAAAACTCAAGATTGAAGTAAGAAAGTGGAGTGAAAGATGAAGGTTTTTCTCTCTCTCTCTTGCTCTCTAAGTTTCAGCCATGAGAAGGAAGAAATGGCTTGATTTTTGGTCAAATTTTGGTTTTAGTAAAGTTAAGGTAAGATGGTCAAAAGTCCAACTTTGAATAAGAAGGTGGCACATGTCACCTTTTGGTTTAAAACTTATCTTTTTGTCTCTCCAATACTAATCCATATACGTAACATCTAATTATCTCTTAGCACCTTGTAAAATAATATCACTTAATACAAAACTCCATCAAATTGTCAAAAATATATTGCATTTACCGCACCAGCGGGTCCCAAGTTCATAATACTCTTCAAAATTAACGTGGAATAACTTGTATCAAGAAAATGATTTGGAAACTATATTTACTTATAAAAATGTATAGAAAATCAAAATATGGAAGAAAGGTACAAAATTATAGACGAGGAAACAAAATAATGTCTAGAAAATATATAAAAATTTTCCGGTTCTCACACTCATTCTTTCGGGGCGTCACAAACTCCCCTCCTTAAAACAATGTCGTCCTCGACATTCCATCTTGTACCAATCAAGTCGAGACATCCTGCAAGAATCACTAATATTTCAAACCAAACCCACAGTCCGGCATCCTAAACATCAAGTCTAGGATACACTACAGAGATCGAAAGCCTAAACTCTGATACCACCTGTGACGCCCCAGCTTCTCCCAAGGGCGAACCCTAGGGTTCGGCGCGTCGCCTGCCCAACTCTCGTCGGGATTCACTCACTACAAACCTCAAACAAAATGCAAAATAAATCTCAAATTTTACGTCAAATTCTCCAAGAATTACATATCGTAAGCGAAGCGCCCACGCTTCCGCTGCGCCACTCTGATCCTTGATACCAGCTATTATACAGGAGGAATTCCAAATCTAAACTGTACAAAATATAGGCCATCCAGTCACGTGAATAAGTACTACAAGCACTTCCTTTGCCTCGAGTCCTGTGGAGGGGAATAAAACAGTTTTGGGGTGAGTTAGAAGCTCAGTGAGTAACCAATAAAAGTGGTAAGAAAACATATTTCACAATAATGCATTTCGATGATGTCATGATTCAGTCATCAAATATCCGTTTATTGCTCTCGTGAGCCAGTGAAATCATTGCACTTAAACACCCAACGCTCAAATAGATCCTTTAACGTTTAACAATAAGAGGGAGCAACGTTGGTGTTCCAGATAATGTCATGAACTCATTGAAGTGGTGGAGACGTTGGTGTCCAGCACACGAATTCCAAACACTCATTTGAGCCAAAACATGGCATGGACCACATGCAAACACTCATGATATGAAATCGAGTAAATAATGCAAGAAAACGTTCAAAAGTAACTTTGGAAACAGTTTAGGGTCACTCACCTCCACGGCTCAGAAACCATCCATCATATATCATTGCCTTGCCCAAATCCAAACCCTTCAACTCAAACTCAAAACAATCAAATGCTTTCAAAGATCGGACAGCATATCCCCTTAAGTTCCTTACTTTTCCATCCTACAAGCAACATCATTTCATCGCAAATCAACCACATACACATCATAGACTATCAAATACACCTTTCGGCACAATATCCATAACTGAAGCTACACTTATCGGATTGAAACGAATCTTATGGCGTTTCGAAGCCAAGACATAAACCTACATTTATTATGAAGACCTCCAAAGCCAAATCATGCATTTTCAGGGGTCAAAAATGGAAAACTACATGAAAACAGAAATCTGGGCGCGGAACAGGGTTCATGGGCAGTCAAGGGTATTTCAGTCATTTCACATGTTACAGTGCTCGGATCTAGCTGAAATTTTGTAGGAAACTAGTTAACACCATTTGCTACAACTTTCATGTTTTAACCTAAGTCTTATTCTGCCTCTAACATGCTCGAATAAATCCGGTCAGAACAGGGCAGATTCAAAATCCTAACCTGGAATTTCCGCATAAAACCGAAATCTTCCGCAAACAACTTCAACTAACATATACAAGCTTCATTTTACACCATTACCAACCATCATATCATGATTAAACCATGATAATCATATAAAATCAGAAAAATCTCCATAAAATCAGAAATTTAGCTAACTTCACTCTAATCCATAAAATCTTCCATAAAATCACATATCTAACCACCACAAGTCATGAATTCACCATTATTGGAAACAAACAATGAATCTTTACACACCGTACCTTGATAACTCACAAAAGGTAGTAGCTTAGTGGTTCCTTCTCCAAAATAACTCCACCAAGACCTTGGAATCTCCTTAGTAACCAACTTTTATGGAGTGATTTGCAATTCCATCGGTTAAAACTCAAGATTGAAGTAAGAAAGTGGAGTGAAAGATGAAGGTTTTTCTCTCTCTCTCTTGCTCTCTAAGTTTCAGCCATGAGAAGGAAGAAATGGCTTGATTTTTGGTCAAATTTTGGTTTTAGTAAAGTTAAGGTAAGATGGTCAAAAGTCCAACTTTGAATAAGAAGGTGGCACATGTCACCTTTTGGTTTAAAACTTATCTTTTTGTCTCTCCAATACTAATCCATATACGTAACATCTAATTATCTCTTAGCACCTTGTAAAATAATATCACTTAATACAAAACTCCATCAAATTGTCAAAAATATATTGCATTTACCGCACCAGCGGGTCCCAAGTTCATAATACTCTTCAAAATTAACGTGGAATAACTTGTATCAAGAAAATGATTTGGAAACTATATTTACTTATAAAAATGTATAGAAAATCAAAATATGGAAGAAAGGTACAAAATTATAGACGAGGAAACAAAATAATGTCTAGAAAATATATAAAAATTTTCCGGTTCTCACACTCATTCTTTCGGGGCGTCACAAACTCCCCTCCTTAAAACAATGTCGTCCTCGACATTCCATCTTGTACCAATCAAGTCGAGACATCCTGCAAGAATCACTAATATTTCAAACCAAACCCACAGTCCGGCATCCTAAACATCAAGTCTAGGATACACTACAGAGATCGAAAGCCTAAACTCTGATACCACCTGTGACGCCCCAGCTTCTCCCAAGGGCGAACCCTAGGGTTCGGCGCGTCGCCTGCCCAACTCTCGTCGGGATTCACTCACTACAAACCTCAAACAAAATGCAAAATAAATCTCAAATTTTACGTCAAATTCTCCAAGAATTACATATCGTAAGCGAAGCGCCCACGCTTCCGCTGCGCCACTCTGATCCTTGATACCAGCTATTATACAGGAGGAATTCCAAATCTAAACTGTACAAAATATAGGCCATCCAGTCACGTGAATAAGTACTACAAGCACTTCCTTTGCCTCGAGTCCTGTGGAGGGGAATAAAACAGTTTTGGGGTGAGTTAGAAGCTCAGTGAGTAACCAATAAAAGTGGTAAGAAAACATATTTCACAATAATGCATTTCGATGATGTCATGATTCAGTCATCAAATATCCGTTTATTGCTCTCGTGAGCCAGTGAAATCATTGCACTTAAACACCCAACGCTCAAATAGATCCTTTAACGTTTAACAATAAGAGGGAGCAACGTTGGTGTTCCAGATAATGTCATGAACTCATTGAAGTGGTGGAGACGTTGGTGTCCAGCACACGAATTCCAAACACTCATTTGAGCCAAAACATGGCATGGACCACATGCAAACACTCATGATATGAAATCGAGTAAATAATGCAAGAAAACGTTCAAAAGTAACTTTGGAAACAGTTTAGGGTCACTCACCTCCACGGCTCAGAAACCATCCATCATATATCATTGCCTTGCCCAAATCCAAACCCTTCAACTCAAACTCAAAACAATCAAATGCTTTCAAAGATCGGACAGCATATCCCCTTAAGTTCCTTACTTTTCCATCCTACAAGCAACATCATTTCATCGCAAATCAACCACATACACATCATAGACTATCAAATACACCTTTCGGCACAATATCCATAACTGAAGCTACACTTATCGGATTGAAACGAATCTTATGGCGTTTCGAAGCCAAGACATAAACCTACATTTATTATGAAGACCTCCAAAGCCAAATCGTGCATTTTCAGGGGTCAAAAATGGAAAACTACATGAAAACAGAAATCTGGGCGCGGAACAGGGTTCATGGGCAGTCAAGGGTATTTCAGTCATTTCACATGTTACAGTGCTCGGATCTAGCTGAAATTTTGTAGGAAACTAGTTAACACCATTTGCTACAACTTTCATGTTTTAACCTAAGTCTTATTCTGCCTCTAACATGCTCGAATAAATCCGGTCAGAACAGGGCAGATGCAAAATCCTAACCTGGAATTTCCGCATAAAACCGAAATCTTCCGCAAACAACTTCAACTAACATATACAAGCTTCATTTTACACCATTACCAACCATCATATCATGATTAAACCATGATAATCATATAAAATCAGAAAAATCTCCATAAAATCAGAAATTTAGCTAACTTCACTCTAATCCATAAAATCTTCCATAAAATCACATATCTAACCACCACAAGTCATGAATTCACCATTATTGGAAACAAACAATGAATCTTTACACACCGTACCTTGATAACTCACAAAAGGTAGTAGCTTAGTGGTTCCTTCTCCAAAATAACTCCACCAAGACCTTGGAATCTCCTTAGTAACCAACTTTTATGGAGTGATTTGCAATTCCATCGGTTAAAACTCAAGATTGAAGTAAGAAAGTGGAGTGAAAGATGAAGGTTTTTCTCTCTCTCTTGCTCTCTAAGTTTCAGCCATGAGAAGGAAGAAATGGCTTGATTTTTGGTCAAATTTTGGTTTTAGTAAAGTTAAGGTAAGATGGTCAAAAGTCCAACTTTGAATAAGAAGGTGGCACATGTCACCTTTTGGTTTAAAACTTATCTTTTTGTCTCTCCAATACTAATCCATATACGTAACATCTAATTATCTCTTAGCACCTTGTAAAATAATATCACTTAATACAAAACTCCATCAAATTGTCAAAAATATATTGCATTTACCGCACCAGCGGGTCCCAAGTTCATAATACTCTTCAAAATTAACGTGGAATAACTTGTATCAAGAAAATGATTTGGAAACTATATTTACTTATAAAAATGTATAGAAAATCAAAATATGGAAGAAAGGTACAAAATTATAGACGAGGAAACAAAATAACGTCTAGAAAATATATAAAAATTTTCCGGTTCTCACACTCATTCTTTCGGGGCGTCACAAACTCCCCTCCTTAAAACAATGTCGTCCTCGACATTCCATCTTGTACCAATCAAGTCGAGACATCCTGCAAGAATCACTAATATTTCAAACCAAACCCACAGTCCGGCATCCTAAACATCAAGTCTAGGATACACTACAGAGATCGAAAGCCTAAACTCTGATACCACCTGTGACGCCCCAGCTTCTCCCAAGGGCGAACCCTAGGGTTCGGCGCGTCGCCTGCCCAACTCTCGTCGGGATTCACTCACTACAAACCTCAAACAAAATGCAAAATAAATCTCAAATTTTACGTCAAATTCTCCAAGAATTACATATCGTAAGCGAAGCGCCCACGCTTCCGCTGCGCCACTCTGATCCTTGATACCAGCTATTATACAGGAGGAATTCCAAATCTAAACTGTACAAAATATAGGCCATCCAGTCACGTGAATAAGTACTACAAGCACTTCCTTTGCCTCGAGTCCTGTGGAGGGGAATAAAACAGTTTTGGGGTGAGTTAGAAGCTCAGTGAGTAACCAATAAAAGTGGTAAGAAAACATATTTCACAATAATGCATTTCGATGATGTCATGATTCAGTCATCAAATATCCGTTTATTGCTCTCGTGAGCCAGTGAAATCATTGCACTTAAACACCCAACGCTCAAATAGATCCTTTAACGTTTAACAATAAGAGGGAGCAACGTTGGTGTTCCAGATAATGTCATGAACTCATTGAAGTGGTGGAGACGTTGGTGTCCAGCACACGAATTCCAAACACTCATTTGAGCCAAAACATGGCATGGACCACATGCAAACACTCATGATATGAAATCGAGTAAATAATGCAAGAAAACGTTCAAAAGTAACTTTGGAAACAGTTTAGGGTCACTCACCTCCACGGCTCAGAAACCATCCATCATATATCATTGCCTTGCCCAAATCCAAACCCTTCAACTCAAACTCAAAACAATCAAATGCTTTCAAAGATCGGACAGCATATCCCCTTAAGTTCCTTACTTTTCCATCCTACAAGCAACATCATTTCATCGCAAATCAACCACATACACATCATAGACTATCAAATACACCTTTCGGCACAATATCCATAACTGAAGCTACACTTATCGGATTGAAACGAATCCTATGGCGTTTCGAAGCCAAGACATAAACCTACATTTATTATGAAGACCTCCAAAGCCAAATCATGCATTTTCAGGGGTCAAAAATGGAAAACTACATGAAAACAGAAATCTGGGCGCGGAACAGGGTTCATGGGCAGTCAAGGGTATTTCAGTCATTTCACATGTTACAGTGCTCGGATCTAGCTGAAATTTTGTAGGAAACTAGTTAACACCATTTGCTACAACTTTCATGTTTTAACCTAAGTCTTATTCTGCCTCTAACATGCTCGAATAAATCCGGTCAGAACAGGGCAGATTCAAAATCCTAACCTGGAATTTCCGCATAAAACCGAAATCTTCCGCAAACAACTTCAACTAACATATACAAGCTTCATTTTACACCATTACCAACCATCATATCATGATTAAACCATGATAATCATATAAAATCAGAAAAATCTCCATAAAATCAGAAATTTAGCTAACTTCACTCTAATCCATAAAATCTTCCATAAAATCACATATCTAACCACCACAAGTCATGAATTCACCATTATTGGAAACAAACAATGAATCTTTACACACCGTACCTTGATAACTCACAAAAGGTAGTAGCTTAGTGGTTCCTTCTCCAAAATAACTCCACCAAGACCTTGGAATCTCCTTAGTAACCAACTTTTATGGAGTGATTTGCAATTCCATCGGTTAAAACTCAAGATTGAAGTAAGAAAGTGGAGTGAAAGATGAAGGTTTTTCTCTCTCTCTTGCTCTCTAAGTTTCAGCCATGAGAAGGAAGAAATGGCTTGATTTTTGGTCAAATTTTGGTTTTAGTAAAGTTAAGGTAAGATGGTCAAAAGTCCAACTTTGAATAAGAAGGTGGCACATGTCACCTTTTGGTTTAAAACTTATCTTTTTGTCTCTCCAATACTAATCCATATACGTAACATCTAATTATCTCTTAGCACCTTGTAAAATAATATCACTTAATACAAAACTCCATCAAATTGTCAAAAATATATTGCATTTACCGCACCAGCGGGTCCCAAGTTCATAATACTCTTCAAAATTAACGTGGAATAACTTGTATCAAGAAAATGATTTGGAAACTATATTTACTTATAAAAATGTATAGAAAATCAAAATATGGAAGAAAGGTACAAAATTATAGACGAGGAAACAAAATAATGTCTAGAAAATATATAAAAATTTTCCGGTTCTCACACTCATTCTTTCGGGGCGTCACAAACTCCCCTCCTTAAAACAATGTCGTCCTCGACATTCCATCTTGTACCAATCAAGTCGAGACATCCTGCAAGAATCACTAATATTTCAAACCAAACCCACAGTCCGGCATCCTAAACATCAAGTCTAGGATACACTACAGAGATCGAAAGCCTAAACTCTGATACCACCTGTGACGCCCCAGCTTCTCCCAAGGGCGAACCCTAGGGTTCGGCGCGTCGCCTGCCCAACTCTCGTCGGGATTCACTCACTACAAACCTCAAACAAAATGCAAAATAAATCTCAAATTTTACGTCAAATTCTCCAAGAATTACATATCGTAAGCGAAGCGCCCACGCTTCCGCTGCGCCACTCTGATCCTTGATACCAGCTATTATACAGGAGGAATTCCAAATCTAAACTGTACAAAATATAGGCCATCCAGTCACGTGAATAAGTACTACAAGCACTTCCTTTGCCTCGAGTCCTGTGGAGGGGAATAAAACAGTTTTGGGGTGAGTTAGAAGCTCAGTGAGTAACCAATAAAAGTGGTAAGAAAACATATTTCACAATAATGCATTTCGATGATGTCATGATTCAGTCATCAAATATCCGTTTATTGCTCTCGTGAGCCAGTGAAATCATTGCACTTAAACACCCAACGCTCAAATAGATCCTTTAACGTTTAACAATAAGAGGGAGCAACGTTGGTGTTCCAGATAATGTCATGAACTCATTGAAGTGGTGGAGACGTTGGTGTCCAGCACACGAATTCCAAACACTCATTTGAGCCAAAACATGGCATGGACCACATGCAAACACTCATGATATGAAATCGAGTAAATAATGCAAGAAAACGTTCAAAAGTAACTTTGGAAACAGTTTAGGGTCACTCACCTCCACGGCTCAGAAACCATCCATCATATATCATTGCCTTGCCCAAATCCAAACCCTTCAACTCAAACTCAAAACAATCAAATGCTTTCAAAGATCGGACAGCATATCCCCTTAAGTTCCTTACTTTTCCATCCTACAAGCAACATCATTTCATCGCAAATCAACCACATACACATCATAGACTATCAAATACACCTTTCGGCACAATATCCATAACTGAAGCTACACTTATCGGATTGAAACGAATCTTATGGCGTTTCGAAGCCAAGACATAAACCTACATTTATTATGAAGACCTCCAAAGCCAAATCATGCATTTTCAGGGGTCAAAAATGGAAAACTACATGAAAACAGAAATCTGGGCGCGGAACAGGGTTCATGGGCAGTCAAGGGTATTTCAGTCATTTCACATGTTACAGTGCTCGGATCTAGCTGAAATTTTGTAGGAAACTAGTTAACACCATTTGCTACAACTTTCATGTTTTAACCTAAGTCTTATTCTGCCTCTAACATGCTCGAATAAATCCGGTCAGAACAGGGCAGATGCAAAATCCTAACCTGGAATTTCCGCATAAAACCGAAATCTTCCGCAAACAACTTCAACTAACATATACAAGCTTCATTTTACACCATTACCAACCATCATATCATGATTAAACCATGATAATCATATAAAATCAGAAAAATCTCCATAAAATCAGAAATTTAGCTAACTTCACTCTAATCCATAAAATCTTCCATAAAATCACATATCTAACCACCACAAGTCATGAATTCACCATTATTGGAAACAAACAATGAATCTTTACACACCGTACCTTGATAACTCACAAAAGGTAGTAGCTTAGTGGTTCCTTCTCCAAAATAACTCCACCAAGACCTTGGAATCTCCTTAGTAACCAACTTTTATGGAGTGATTTGCAATTCCATCGGTTAAAACTCAAGATTGAAGTAAGAAAGTGGAGTGAAAGATGAAGGTTTTTCTCTCTCTCTTGCTCTCTAAGTTTCAGCCATGAGAAGGAAGAAATGGCTTGATTTTTGGTCAAATTTTGGTTTTAGTAAAGTTAAGGTAAGATGGTCAAAAGTCCAACTTTGAATAAGAAGGTGGCACATGTCACCTTTTGGTTTAAAACTTATCTTTTTGTCTCTCCAATACTAATCCATATACGTAACATCTAATTATCTCTTAGCACCTTGTAAAATAATATCACTTAATACAAAACTCCATCAAATTGTCAAAAATATATTGCATTTACCGCACCAGCGGGTCCCAAGTTCATAATACTCTTCAAAATTAACGTGGAATAACTTGTATCAAGAAAATGATTTGGAAACTATATTTACTTATAAAAATGTATAGAAAATCAAAATATGGAAGAAAGGTACAAAATTATAGACGAGGAAACAAAATAACGTCTAGAAAATATATAAAAATTTTCCGGTTCTCACACTCATTCTTTCGGGGCGTCACAAACTCCCCTCCTTAAAACAATGTCGTCCTCGACATTCCATCTTGTACCAATCAAGTCGAGACATCCTGCAAGAATCACTAATATTTCAAACCAAACCCACAGTCCGGCATCCTAAACATCAAGTCTAGGATACACTACAGAGATCGAAAGCCTAAACTCTGATACCACCTGTGACGCCCCAGCTTCTCCCAAGGGCGAACCCTAGGGTTCGGCGCGTCGCCTGCCCAACTCTCGTCGGGATTCACTCACTACAAACCTCAAACAAAATGCAAAATAAATCTCAAATTTTACGTCAAATTCTCCAAGAATTACATATCGTAAGCGAAGCGCCCACGCTTCCGCTGCGCCACTCTGATCCTTGATACCAGCTATTATACAGGAGGAATTCCAAATCTAAACTGTACAAAATATAGGCCATCCAGTCACGTGAATAAGTACTACAAGCACTTCCTTTGCCTCGAGTCCTGTGGAGGGGAATAAAACAGTTTTGGGGTGAGTTAGAAGCTCAGTGAGTAACCAATAAAAGTGGTAAGAAAACATATTTCACAATAATGCATTTCGATGATGTCATGATTCAGTCATCAAATATCCGTTTATTGCTCTCGTGAGCCAGTGAAATCATTGCACTTAAACACCCAACGCTCAAATAGATCCTTTAACGTTTAACAATAAGAGGGAGCAACGTTGGTGTTCCAGATAATGTCATGAACTCATTGAAGTGGTGGAGACGTTGGTGTCCAGCACACGAATTCCAAACACTCATTTGAGCCAAAACATGGCATGGACCACATGCAAACACTCATGATATGAAATCGAGTAAATAATGCAAGAAAACGTTCAAAAGTAACTTTGGAAACAGTTTAGGGTCACTCACCTCCACGGCTCAGAAACCATCCATCATATATCATTGCCTTGCCCAAATCCAAACCCTTCAACTCAAATTCAAAACAATCAAATGCTTTCAAAGATCGGACAGCATATCCCCTTAAGTTCCTTACTTTTCCATCCTACAAGCAACATCATTTCATCGCAAATCAACCACATACACATCATAGACTATCAAATACACCTTTCGGCACAATATCCATAACTGAAGCTACACTTATCGGATTGAAACGAATCTTATGGCGTTTCGAAGCCAAGACATAAACCTACATTTATTATGAAGACCTCCAAAGCCAAATCATGCATTTTCAGGGGTCAAAAATGGAAAACTACATGAAAACAGAAATCTGGGCGCGGAACAGGGTTCATGGGCAGTCAAGGGTATTTCAGTCATTTCACATGTTACAGTGCTCGGATCTAGCTGAAATTTTGTAGGAAACTAGTTAACACCATTTGCTACAACTTTCATGTTTTAACCTAAGTCTTATTCTGCCTCTAACATGCTCGAATAAATCCGGTCAGAACAGGGCAGATTCAAAATCCTAACCTGGAATTTCCGCATAAAACCGAAATCTTCCGCAAACAACTTCAACTAACATATACAAGCTTCATTTTACACCATTACCAACCATCATATCATGATTAAACCATGATAATCATATAAAATCAGAAAAATCTCCATAAAATCAGAAATTTAGCTAACTTCACTCTAATCCATAAAATCTTCCATAAAATCACATATCTAACCACCACAAGTCATGAATTCACCATTATTGGAAACAAACAATGAATCTTTACACACCGTACCTTGATAACTCACAAAAGGTAGTAGCTTAGTGGTTCCTTCTCCAAAATAACTCCACCAAGACCTTGGAATCTCCTTAGTAACCAACTTTTATGGAGTGATTTGCAATTCCATCGGTTAAAACTCAAGATTGAAGTAAGAAAGTGGAGTGAAAGATGAAGGTTTTTCTCTCTCTCTCTTGCTCTCTAAGTTTCAGCCATGAGAAGGAAGAAATGGCTTGATTTTTGGTCAAATTTTGGTTTTAGTAAAGTTAAGGTAAGATGGTCAAAAGTCCAACTTTGAATAAGAAGGTGGCACATGTCACCTTTTGGTTTAAAACTTATCTTTTTGTCTCTCCAATACTAATCCATATACGTAACATCTAATTATCTCTTAGCACCTTGTAAAATAATATCACTTAATACAAAACTCCATCAAATTGTCAAAAATATATTGCATTTACCGCACCAGCGGGTCCCAAGTTCATAATACTCTTCAAAATTAACGTGGAATAACTTGTATCAAGAAAATGATTTGGAAACTATATTTACTTATAAAAATGTATAGAAAATCAAAATATGGAAGAAAGGTACAAAATTATAGACGAGGAAACAAAATAATGTCTAGAAAATATATAAAAATTTTCCGGTTCTCACACTCATTCTTTCGGGGCGTCACAAACTCCCCTCCTTAAAACAATGTCGTCCTCGACATTCCATCTTGTACCAATCAAGTCGAGACATCCTGCAAGAATCACTAATATTTCAAACCAAACCCACAGTCCGGCATCCTAAACATCAAGTCTAGGATACACTACAGAGATCGAAAGCCTAAACTCTGATACCACCTGTGACGCCCCAGCTTCTCCCAAGGGCGAACCCTAGGGTTCGGCGCGTCGCCTGCCCAACTCTCGTCGGGATTCACTCACTACAAACCTCAAACAAAATGCAAAATAAATCTCAAATTTTACGTCAAATTCTCCAAGAATTACATATCGTAAGCGAAGCGCCCACGCTTCCGCTGCGCCACTCTGATCCTTGATACCAGCTATTATACAGGAGGAATTCCAAATCTAAACTGTACAAAATATAGGCCATCCAGTCACGTGAATAAGTACTACAAGCACTTCCTTTGCCTCGAGTCCTGTGGAGGGGAATAAAACAGTTTTGGGGTGAGTTAGAAGCTCAGTGAGTAACCAATAAAAGTGGTAAGAAAACATATTTCACAATAATGCATTTCGATGATGTCATGATTCAGTCATCAAATATCCGTTTATTGCTCTCGTGAGCCAGTGAAATCATTGCACTTAAACACCCAACGCTCAAATAGATCCTTTAACGTTTAACAATAAGAGGGAGCAACGTTGGTGTTCCAGATAATGTCATGAACTCATTGAAGTGGTGGAGACGTTGGTGTCCAGCACACGAATTCCAAACACTCATTTGAGCCAAAACATGGCATGGACCACATGCAAACACTCATGATATGAAATCGAGTAAATAATGCAAGAAAACGTTCAAAAGTAACTTTGGAAACAGTTTAGGGTCACTCACCTCCACGGCTCAGAAACCATCCATCATATATCATTGCCTTGCCCAAATCCAAACCCTTCAACTCAAACTCAAAACAATCAAATGCTTTCAAAGATCGGACAGCATATCCCCTTAAGTTCCTTACTTTTCCATCCTACAAGCAACATCATTTCATCGCAAATCAACCACATACACATCATAGACTATCAAATACACCTTTCGGCACAATATCCATAACTGAAGCTACACTTATCGGATTGAAACGAATCTTATGGCGTTTCGAAGCCAAGACATAAACCTACATTTATTATGAAGACCTCCAAAGCCAAATCATGCATTTTCAGGGGTCAAAAATGGAAAACTACATGAAAACAGAAATCTGGGCGCGGAACAGGGTTCATGGGCAGTCAAGGGTATTTCAGTCATTTCACATGTTACAGTGCTCGGATCTAGCTGAAATTTTGTAGGAAACTAGTTAACACCATTTGCTACAACTTTCATGTTTTAACCTAAGTCTTATTCTGCCTCTAACATGCTCGAATAAATCCGGTCAGAACAGGGCAGATGCAAAATCCTAACCTGGAATTTCCGCATAAAACCGAAATCTTCCGCAAACAACTTCAACTAACATATACAAGCTTCATTTTACACCATTACCAACCATCATATCATGATTAAACCATGATAATCATATAAAATCAGAAAAATCTCCATAAAATCAGAAATTTAGCTAACTTCACTCTAATCCATAAAATCTTCCATAAAATCACATATCTAACCACCACAAGTCATGAATTCACCATTATTGGAAACAAACAATGAATCTTTACACACCGTACCTTGATAACTCACAAAAGGTAGTAGCTTAGTGGTTCCTTCTCCAAAATAACTCCACCAAGACCTTGGAATCTCCTTAGTAACCAACTTTTATGGAGTGATTTGCAATTCCATCGGTTAAAACTCAAGATTGAAGTAAGAAAGTGGAGTGAAAGATGAAGGTTTTTCTCTCTCTCTTGCTCTCTAAGTTTCAGCCATGAGAAGGAAGAAATGGCTTGATTTTTGGTCAAATTTTGGTTTTAGTAAAGTTAAGGTAAGATGGTCAAAAGTCCAACTTTGAATAAGAAGGTGGCACATGTCACCTTTTGGTTTAAAACTTATCTTTTTGTCTCTCCAATACTAATCCATATACGTAACATCTAATTATCTCTTAGCACCTTGTAAAATAATATCACTTAATACAAAACTCCATCAAATTGTCAAAAATATATTGCATTTACCGCACCAGCGGGTCCCAAGTTCATAATACTCTTCAAAATTAACGTGGAATAACTTGTATCAAGAAAATGATTTGGAAACTATATTTACTTATAAAAATGTATAGAAAATCAAAATATGGAAGAAAGGTACAAAATTATAGACGAGGAAACAAAATAACGTCTAGAAAATATATAAAAATTTTCCGGTTCTCACACTCATTCTTTCGGGGCGTCACAAACTCCCCTCCTTAAAACAATGTCGTCCTCGACATTCCATCTTGTACCAATCAAGTCGAGACATCCTGCAAGAATCACTAATATTTCAAACCAAACCCACAGTCCGGCATCCTAAACATCAAGTCTAGGATACACTACAGAGATCGAAAGCCTAAACTCTGATACCACCTGTGACGCCCCAGCTTCTCCCAAGGGCGAACCCTAGGGTTCGGCGCGTCGCCTGCCCAACTCTCGTCGGGATTCACTCACTACAAACCTCAAACAAAATGCAAAATAAATCTCAAATTTTACGTCAAATTCTCCAAGAATTACATATCGTAAGCGAAGCGCCCACGCTTCCGCTGCGCCACTCTGATCCTTGATACCAGCTATTATACAGGAGGAATTCCAAATCTAAACTGTACAAAATATAGGCCATCCAGTCACGTGAATAAGTACTACAAGCACTTCCTTTGCCTCGAGTCCTGTGGAGGGGAATAAAACAGTTTTGGGGTGAGTTAGAAGCTCAGTGAGTAACCAATAAAAGTGGTAAGAAAACATATTTCACAATAATGCATTTCGATGATGTCATGATTCAGTCATCAAATATCCGTTTATTGCTCTCGTGAGCCAGTGAAATCATTGCACTTAAACACCCAACGCTCAAATAGATCCTTTAACGTTTAACAATAAGAGGGAGCAACGTTGGTGTTCCAGATAATGTCATGAACTCATTGAAGTGGTGGAGACGTTGGTGTCCAGCACACGAATTCCAAACACTCATTTGAGCCAAAACATGGCATGGACCACATGCAAACACTCATGATATGAAATCGAGTAAATAATGCAAGAAAACGTTCAAAAGTAACTTTGGAAACAGTTTAGGGTCACTCACCTCCACGGCTCAGAAACCATCCATCATATATCATTGCCTTGCCCAAATCCAAACCCTTCAACTCAAACTCAAAACAATCAAATGCTTTCAAAGATCGGACAGCATATCCCCTTAAGTTCCTTACTTTTCCATCCTACAAGCAACATCATTTCATCGCAAATCAACCACATACACATCATAGACTATCAAATACACCTTTCGGCACAATATCCATAACTGAAGCTACACTTATCGGATTGAAACGAATCTTATGGCGTTTCGAAGCCAAGACATAAACCTACATTTATTATGAAGACCTCCAAAGCCAAATCATGCATTTTCAGGGGTCAAAAATGGAAAACTACATGAAAACAGAAATCTGGGCGCGGAACAGGGTTCATGGGCAGTCAAGGGTATTTCAGTCATTTCACATGTTACAGTGCTCGGATCTAGCTGAAATTTTGTAGGAAACTAGTTAACACCATTTGCTACAACTTTCATGTTTTAACCTAAGTCTTATTCTGCCTCTAACATGCTCGAATAAATCCGGTCAGAACAGGGCAGATTCAAAATCCTAACCTGGAATTTCCGCATAAAACCGAAATCTTCCGCAAACAACTTCAACTAACATATACAAGCTTCATTTTACACCATTACCAACCATCATATCATGATTAAACCATGATAATCATATAAAATCAGAAAAATCTCCATAAAATCAGAAATTTAGCTAACTTCACTCTAATCCATAAAATCTTCCATAAAATCACATATCTAACCACCACAAGTCATGAATTCACCATTATTGGAAACAAACAATGAATCTTTACACACCGTACCTTGATAACTCACAAAAGGTAGTAGCTTAGTGGTTCCTTCTCCAAAATAACTCCACCAAGACCTTGGAATCTCCTTAGTAACCAACTTTTATGGAGTGATTTGCAATTCCATCGGTTAAAACTCAAGATTGAAGTAAGAAAGTGGAGTGAAAGATGAAGGTTTTTCTCTCTCTCTTGCTCTCTAAGTTTCAGCCATGAGAAGGAAGAAATGGCTTGATTTTTGGTCAAATTTTGGTTTTAGTAAAGTTAAGGTAAGATGGTCAAAAGTCCAACTTTGAATAAGAAGGTGGCACATGTCACCTTTTGGTTTAAAACTTATCTTTTTGTCTCTCCAATACTAATCCATATACGTAACATCTAATTATCTCTTAGCACCTTGTAAAATAATATCACTTAATACAAAACTCCATCAAATTGTCAAAAATATATTGCATTTACCGCACCAGCGGGTCCCAAGTTCATAATACTCTTCAAAATTAACGTGGAATAACTTGTATCAAGAAAATGATTTGGAAACTATATTTACTTATAAAAATGTATAGAAAATCAAAATATGGAAGAAAGGTACAAAATTATAGACGAGGAAACAAAATAACGTCTAGAAAATATATAAAAATTTTCCGGTTCTCACACTCATTCTTTCGGGGCGTCACAAACTCCCCTCCTTAAAACAATGTCGTCCTCGACATTCCATCTTGTACCAATCAAGTCGAGACATCCTGCAAGAATCACTAATATTTCAAACCAAACCCACAGTCCGGCATCCTAAACATCAAGTCTAGGATACACTACAGAGATCGAAAGCCTAAACTCTGATACCACCTGTGACGCCCCAGCTTCTCCCAAGGGCGAACCCTAGGGTTCGGCGCGTCGCCTGCCCAACTCTCGTCGGGATTCACTCACTACAAACCTCAAACAAAATGCAAAATAAATCTCAAATTTTACGTCAAATTCTCCAAGAATTACATATCGTAAGCGAAGCGCCCACGCTTCCGCTGCGCCACTCTGATCCTTGATACCAGCTATTATACAGGAGGAATTCCAAATCTAAACTGTACAAAATATAGGCCATCCAGTCACGTGAATAAGTACTACAAGCACTTCCTTTGCCTCGAGTCCTGTGGAGGGGAATAAAACAGTTTTGGGGTGAGTTAGAAGCTCAGTGAGTAACCAATAAAAGTGGTAAGAAAACATATTTCACAATAATGCATTTCGATGATGTCATGATTCAGTCATCAAATATCCGTTTATTGCTCTCGTGAGCCAGTGAAATCATTGCACTTAAACACCCAACGCTCAAATAGATCCTTTAACGTTTAACAATAAGAGGGAGCAACGTTGGTGTTCCAGATAATGTCATGAACTCATTGAAGTGGTGGAGACGTTGGTGTCCAGCACACGAATTCCAAACACTCATTTGAGCCAAAACATGGCATGGACCACATGCAAACACTCATGATATGAAATCGAGTAAATAATGCAAGAAAACGTTCAAAAGTAACTTTGGAAACAGTTTAGGGTCACTCACCTCCACGGCTCAGAAACCATCCATCATATATCATTGCCTTGCCCAAATCCAAACCCTTCAACTCAAACTCAAAACAATCAAATGCTTTCAAAGATCGGACAGCATATCCCCTTAAGTTCCTTACTTTTCCATCCTACAAGCAACATCATTTCATCGCAAATCAACCACATACACATCATAGACTATCAAATACACCTTTCGGCACAATATCCATAACTGAAGCTACACTTATCGGATTGAAACGAATCTTATGGCGTTTCGAAGCCAAGACATAAACCTACATTTATTATGAAGACCTCCAAAGCCAAATCATGCATTTTCAGGGGTCAAAAATGGAAAACTACATGAAAACAGAAATCTGGGCGCGGAACAGGGTTCATGGGCAGTCAAGGGTATTTCAGTCATTTCACATGTTACAGTGCTCGGATCTAGCTGAAATTTTGTAGGAAACTAGTTAACACCATTTGCTACAACTTTCATGTTTTAACCTAAGTCTTATTCTGCCTCTAACATGCTCGAATAAATCCGGTCAGAACAGGGCAGATTCAAAATCCTAACCTGGAATTTCCGCATAAAACCGAAATCTTCCGCAAACAACTTCAACTAACATATACAAGCTTCATTTTACACCATTACCAACCATCATATCATGATTAAACCATGATAATCATATAAAATCAGAAAAATCTCCATAAAATCAGAAATTTAGCTAACTTCACTCTAATCCATAAAATCTTCCATAAAATCACATATCTAACCACCACAAGTCATGAATTCACCATTATTGGAAACAAACAATGAATCTTTACACACCGTACCTTGATAACTCACAAAAGGTAGTAGCTTAGTGGTTCCTTCTCCAAAATAACTCCACCAAGACCTTGGAATCTCCTTAGTAACCAACTTTTATGGAGTGATTTGCAATTCCATCGGTTAAAACTCAAGATTGAAGTAAGAAAGTGGAGTGAAAGATGAAGGTTTTTCTCTCTCTCTTGCTCTCTAAGTTTCAGCCATGAGAAGGAAGAAATGGCTTGATTTTTGGTCAAATTTTGGTTTTAGTAAAGTTAAGGTAAGATGGTCAAAAGTCCAACTTTGAATAAGAAGGTGGCACATGTCACCTTTTGGTTTAAAACTTATCTTTTTGTCTCTCCAATACTAATCCATATACGTAACATCTAATTATCTCTTAGCACCTTGTAAAATAATATCACTTAATACAAAACTCCATCAAATTGTCAAAAATATATTGCATTTACCGCACCAGCGGGTCCCAAGTTCATAATACTCTTCAAAATTAACGTGGAATAACTTGTATCAAGAAAATGATTTGGAAACTATATTTACTTATAAAAATGTATAGAAAATCAAAATATGGAAGAAAGGTACAAAATTATAGACGAGGAAACAAAATAACGTCTAGAAAATATATAAAAATTTTCCGGTTCTCACACTCATTCTTTCGGGGCGTCACAAACTCCCCTCCTTAAAACAATGTCGTCCTCGACATTCCATCTTGTACCAATCAAGTCGAGACATCCTGCAAGAATCACTAATATTTCAAACCAAACCCACAGTCCGGCATCCTAAACATCAAGTCTAGGATACACTACAGAGATCGAAAGCCTAAACTCTGATACCACCTGTGACGCCCCAGCTTCTCCCAAGGGCGAACCCTAGGGTTCGGCGCGTCGCCTGCCCAACTCTCGTCGGGATTCACTCACTACAAACCTCAAACAAAATGCAAAATAAATCTCAAATTTTACGTCAAATTCTCCAAGAATTACATATCGTAAGCGAAGCGCCCACGCTTCCGCTGCGCCACTCTGATCCTTGATACCAGCTATTATACAGGAGGAATTCCAAATCTAAACTGTACAAAATATAGGCCATCCAGTCACGTGAATAAGTACTACAAGCACTTCCTTTGCCTCGAGTCCTGTGGAGGGGAATAAAACAGTTTTGGGGTGAGTTAGAAGCTCAGTGAGTAACCAATAAAAGTGGTAAGAAAACATATTTCACAATAATGCATTTCGATGATGTCATGATTCAGTCATCAAATATCCGTTTATTGCTCTCGTGAGCCAGTGAAATCATTGCACTTAAACACCCAACGCTCAAATAGATCCTTTAACGTTTAACAATAAGAGGGAGCAACGTTGGTGTTCCAGATAATGTCATGAACTCATTGAAGTGGTGGAGACGTTGGTGTCCAGCACACGAATTCCAAACACTCATTTGAGCCAAAACATGGCATGGACCACATGCAAACACTCATGATATGAAATCGAGTAAATAATGCAAGAAAACGTTCAAAAGTAACTTTGGAAACAGTTTAGGGTCACTCACCTCCACGGCTCAGAAACCATCCATCATATATCATTGCCTTGCCCAAATCCAAACCCTTCAACTCAAACTCAAAACAATCAAATGCTTTCAAAGATCGGACAGCATATCCCCTTAAGTTCCTTACTTTTCCATCCTACAAGCAACATCATTTCATCGCAAATCAACCACATACACATCATAGACTATCAAATACACCTTTCGGCACAATATCCATAACTGAAGCTACACTTATCGGATTGAAACGAATCTTATGGCGTTTCGAAGCCAAGACATAAACCTACATTTATTATGAAGACCTCCAAAGCCAAATCATGCATTTTCAGGGGTCAAAAATGGAAAACTACATGAAAACAGAAATCTGGGCGCGGAACAGGGTTCATGGGCAGTCAAGGGTATTTCAGTCATTTCACATGTTACAGTGCTCGGATCTAGCTGAAATTTTGTAGGAAACTAGTTAACACCATTTGCTACAACTTTCATGTTTTAACCTAAGTCTTATTCTGCCTCTAACATGCTCGAATAAATCCGGTCAGAACAGGGCAGATTCAAAATCCTAACCTGGAATTTCCGCATAAAACCGAAATCTTCCGCAAACAACTTCAACTAACATATACAAGCTTCATTTTACACCATTACCAACCATCATATCATGATTAAACCATGATAATCATATAAAATCAGAAAAATCTCCATAAAATCAGAAATTTAGCTAACTTCACTCTAATCCATAAAATCTTCCATAAAATCACATATCTAACCACCACAAGTCATGAATTCACCATTATTGGAAACAAACAATGAATCTTTACACACCGTACCTTGATAACTCACAAAAGGTAGTAGCTTAGTGGTTCCTTCTCCAAAATAACTCCACCAAGACCTTGGAATCTCCTTAGTAACCAACTTTTATGGAGTGATTTGCAATTCCATCGGTTAAAACTCAAGATTGAAGTAAGAAAGTGGAGTGAAAGATGAAGGTTTTTCTCTCTCTCTTGCTCTCTAAGTTTCAGCCATGAGAAGGAAGAAATGGCTTGATTTTTGGTCAAATTTTGGTTTTAGTAAAGTTAAGGTAAGATGGTCAAAAGTCCAACTTTGAATAAGAAGGTGGCACATGTCACCTTTTGGTTTAAAACTTATCTTTTTGTCTCTCCAATACTAATCCATATACGTAACATCTAATTATCTCTTAGCACCTTGTAAAATAATATCACTTAATACAAAACTCCATCAAATTGTCAAAAATATATTGCATTTACCGCACCAGCGGGTCCCAAGTTCATAATACTCTTCAAAATTAACGTGGAATAACTTGTATCAAGAAAATGATTTGGAAACTATATTTACTTATAAAAATGTATAGAAAATCAAAATATGGAAGAAAGGTACAAAATTATAGACGAGGAAACAAAATAATGTCTAGAAAATATATAAAAATTTTCCGGTTCTCACACTCATTCTTTCGGGGCGTCACAAACTCCCCTCCTTAAAACAATGTCGTCCTCGACATTCCATCTTGTACCAATCAAGTCGAGACATCCTGCAAGAATCACTAATATTTCAAACCAAACCCACAGTCCGGCATCCTAAACATCAAGTCTAGGATACACTACAGAGATCGAAAGCCTAAACTCTGATACCACCTGTGACGCCCCAGCTTCTCCCAAGGGCGAACCCTAGGGTTCGGCGCGTCGCCTGCCCAACTCTCGTCGGGATTCACTCACTACAAACCTCAAACAAAATGCAAAATAAATCTCAAATTTTACGTCAAATTCTCCAAGAATTACATATCGTAAGCGAAGCGCCCACGCTTCCGCTGCGCCACTCTGATCCTTGATACCAGCTATTATACAGGAGGAATTCCAAATCTAAACTGTACAAAATATAGGCCATCCAGTCACGTGAATAAGTACTACAAGCACTTCCTTTGCCTCGAGTCCTGTGGAGGGGAATAAAACAGTTTTGGGGTGAGTTAGAAGCTCAGTGAGTAACCAATAAAAGTGGTAAGAAAACATATTTCACAATAATGCATTTCGATGATGTCATGATTCAGTCATCAAATATCCGTTTATTGCTCTCGTGAGCCAGTGAAATCATTGCACTTAAACACCCAACGCTCAAATAGATCCTTTAACGTTTAACAATAAGAGGGAGCAACGTTGGTGTTCCAGATAATGTCATGAACTCATTGAAGTGGTGGAGACGTTGGTGTCCAGCACACGAATTCCAAACACTCATTTGAGCCAAAACATGGCATGGACCACATGCAAACACTCATGATATGAAATCGAGTAAATAATGCAAGAAAACGTTCAAAAGTAACTTTGGAAACAGTTTAGGGTCACTCACCTCCACGGCTCAGAAACCATCCATCATATATCATTGCCTTGCCCAAATCCAAACCCTTCAACTCAAACTCAAAACAATCAAATGCTTTCAAAGATCGGACAGCATATCCCCTTAAGTTCCTTACTTTTCCATCCTACAAGCAACATCATTTCATCGCAAATCAACCACATACACATCATAGACTATCAAATACACCTTTCGGCACAATATCCATAACTGAAGCTACACTTATCGGATTGAAACGAATCTTATGGCGTTTCGAAGCCAAGACATAAACCTACATTTATTATGAAGACCTCCAAAGCCAAATCATGCATTTTCAGGGGTCAAAAATGGAAAACTACATGAAAACAGAAATCTGGGCGCGGAACAGGGTTCATGGGCAGTCAAGGGTATTTCAGTCATTTCACATGTTACAGTGCTCGGATCTAGCTGAAATTTTGTAGGAAACTAGTTAACACCATTTGCTACAACTTTCATGTTTTAACCTAAGTCTTATTCTGCCTCTAACATGCTCGAATAAATCCGGTCAGAACAGGGCAGATGCAAAATCCTAACCTGGAATTTCCGCATAAAACCGAAATCTTCCGCAAACAACTTCAACTAACATATACAAGCTTCATTTTACACCATTACCAACCATCATATCATGATTAAACCATGATAATCATATAAAATCAGAAAAATCTCCATAAAATCAGAAATTTAGCTAACTTCACTCTAATCCATAAAATCTTCCATAAAATCACATATCTAACCACCACAAGTCATGAATTCACCATTATTGGAAACAAACAATGAATCTTTACACACCGTACCTTGATAACTCACAAAAGGTAGTAGCTTAGTGGTTCCTTCTCCAAAATAACTCCACCAAGACCTTGGAATCTCCTTAGTAACCAACTTTTATGGAGTGATTTGCAATTCCATCGGTTAAAACTCAAGATTGAAGTAAGAAAGTGGAGTGAAAGATGAAGGTTTTTCTCTCTCTCTTGCTCTCTAAGTTTCAGCCATGAGAAGGAAGAAATGGCTTGATTTTTGGTCAAATTTTGGTTTTAGTAAAGTTAAGGTAAGATGGTCAAAAGTCCAACTTTGAATAAGAAGGTGGCACATGTCACCTTTTGGTTTAAAACTTATCTTTTTGTCTCTCCAATACTAATCCATATACGTAACATCTAATTATCTCTTAGCACCTTGTAAAATAATATCACTTAATACAAAACTCCATCAAATTGTCAAAAATATATTGCATTTACCGCACCAGCGGGTCCCAAGTTCATAATACTCTTCAAAATTAACGTGGAATAACTTGTATCAAGAAAATGATTTGGAAACTATATTTACTTATAAAAATGTATAGAAAATCAAAATATGGAAGAAAGGTACAAAATTATAGACGAGGAAACAAAATAACGTCTAGAAAATATATAAAAATTTTCCGGTTCTCACACTCATTCTTTCGGGGCGTCACAAACTCCCCTCCTTAAAACAATGTCGTCCTCGACATTCCATCTTGTACCAATCAAGTCGAGACATCCTGCAAGAATCACTAATATTTCAAACCAAACCCACAGTCCGGCATCCTAAACATCAAGTCTAGGATACACTACAGAGATCGAAAGCCTAAACTCTGATACCACCTGTGACGCCCCAGCTTCTCCCAAGGGCGAACCCTAGGGTTCGGCGCGTCGCCTGCCCAACTCTCGTCGGGATTCACTCACTACAAACCTCAAACAAAATGCAAAATAAATCTCAAATTTTACGTCAAATTCTCCAAGAATTACATATCGTAAGCGAAGCGCCCACGCTTCCGCTGCGCCACTCTGATCCTTGATACCAGCTATTATACAGGAGGAATTCCAAATCTAAACTGTACAAAATATAGGCCATCCAGTCACGTGAATAAGTACTACAAGCACTTCCTTTGCCTCGAGTCCTGTGGAGGGGAATAAAACAGTTTTGGGGTGAGTTAGAAGCTCAGTGAGTAACCAATAAAAGTGGTAAGAAAACATATTTCACAATAATGCATTTCGATGATGTCATGATTCAGTCATCAAATATCCGTTTATTGCTCTCGTGAGCCAGTGAAATCATTGCACTTAAACACCCAACGCTCAAATAGATCCTTTAACGTTTAACAATAAGAGGGAGCAACGTTGGTGTTCCAGATAATGTCATGAACTCATTGAAGTGGTGGAGACGTTGGTGTCCAGCACACGAATTCCAAACACTCATTTGAGCCAAAACATGGCATGGACCACATGCAAACACTCATGATATGAAATCGAGTAAATAATGCAAGAAAACGTTCAAAAGTAACTTTGGAAACAGTTTAGGGTCACTCACCTCCACGGCTCAGAAACCATCCATCATATATCATTGCCTTGCCCAAATCCAAACCCTTCAACTCAAACTCAAAACAATCAAATGCTTTCAAAGATCGGACAGCATATCCCCTTAAGTTCCTTACTTTTCCATCCTACAAGCAACATCATTTCATCGCAAATCAACCACATACACATCATAGACTATCAAATACACCTTTCGGCACAATATCCATAACTGAAGCTACACTTATCGGATTGAAACGAATCTTATGGCGTTTCGAAGCCAAGACATAAACCTACATTTATTATGAAGACCTCCAAAGCCAAATCATGCATTTTCAGGGGTCAAAAATGGAAAACTACATGAAAACAGAAATCTGGGCGCGGAACAGGGTTCATGGGCAGTCAAGGGTATTTCAGTCATTTCACATGTTACAGTGCTCGGATCTAGCTGAAATTTTGTAGGAAACTAGTTAACACCATTTGCTACAACTTTCATGTTTTAACCTAAGTCTTATTCTGCCTCTAACATGCTCGAATAAATCCGGTCAGAACAGGGCAGATTCAAAATCCTAACCTGGAATTTCCGCATAAAACCGAAATCTTCCGCAAACAACTTCAACTAACATATACAAGCTTCATTTTACACCATTACCAACCATCATATCATGATTAAACCATGATAATCATATAAAATCAGAAAAATCTCCATAAAATCAGAAATTTAGCTAACTTCACTCTAATCCATAAAATCTTCCATAAAATCACATATCTAACCACCACAAGTCATGAATTCACCATTATTGGAAACAAACAATGAATCTTTACACACCGTACCTTGATAACTCACAAAAGGTAGTAGCTTAGTGGTTCCTTCTCCAAAATAACTCCACCAAGACCTTGGAATCTCCTTAGTAACCAACTTTTATGGAGTGATTTGCAATTCCATCGGTTAAAACTCAAGATTGAAGTAAGAAAGTGGAGTGAAAGATGAAGGTTTTTCTCTCTCTCTTGCTCTCTAAGTTTCAGCCATGAGAAGGAAGAAATGGCTTGATTTTTGGTCAAATTTTGGTTTTAGTAAAGTTAAGGTAAGATGGTCAAAAGTCCAACTTTGAATAAGAAGGTGGCACATGTCACCTTTTGGTTTAAAACTTATCTTTTTGTCTCTCCAATACTAATCCATATACGTAACATCTAATTATCTCTTAGCACCTTGTAAAATAATATCACTTAATACAAAACTCCATCAAATTGTCAAAAATATATTGCATTTACCGCACCAGCGGGTCCCAAGTTCATAATACTCTTCAAAATTAACGTGGAATAACTTGTATCAAGAAAATGATTTGGAAACTATATTTACTTATAAAAATGTATAGAAAATCAAAATATGGAAGAAAGGTACAAAATTATAGACGAGGAAACAAAATAACGTCTAGAAAATATATAAAAATTTTCCGGTTCTCACACTCATTCTTTCGGGGCGTCACAAACTCCCCTCCTTAAAACAATGTCGTCCTCGACATTCCATCTTGTACCAATCAAGTCGAGACATCCTGCAAGAATCACTAATATTTCAAACCAAACCCACAGTCCGGCATCCTAAACATCAAGTCTAGGATACACTACAGAGATCGAAAGCCTAAACTCTGATACCACCTGTGACGCCCCAGCTTCTCCCAAGGGCGAACCCTAGGGTTCGGCGCGTCGCCTGCCCAACTCTCGTCGGGATTCACTCACTACAAACCTCAAACAAAATGCAAAATAAATCTCAAATTTTACGTCAAATTCTCCAAGAATTACATATCGTAAGCGAAGCGCCCACGCTTCCGCTGCGCCACTCTGATCCTTGATACCAGCTATTATACAGGAGGAATTCCAAATCTAAACTGTACAAAATATAGGCCATCCAGTCACGTGAATAAGTACTACAAGCACTTCCTTTGCCTCGAGTCCTGTGGAGGGGAATAAAACAGTTTTGGGGTGAGTTAGAAGCTCAGTGAGTAACCAATAAAAGTGGTAAGAAAACATATTTCACAATAATGCATTTCGATGATGTCATGATTCAGTCATCAAATATCCGTTTATTGCTCTCGTGAGCCAGTGAAATCATTGCACTTAAACACCCAACGCTCAAATAGATCCTTTAACGTTTAACAATAAGAGGGAGCAACGTTGGTGTTCCAGATAATGTCATGAACTCATTGAAGTGGTGGAGACGTTGGTGTCCAGCACACGAATTCCAAACACTCATTTGAGCCAAAACATGGCATGGACCACATGCAAACACTCATGATATGAAATCGAGTAAATAATGCAAGAAAACGTTCAAAAGTAACTTTGGAAACAGTTTAGGGTCACTCACCTCCACGGCTCAGAAACCATCCATCATATATCATTGCCTTGCCCAAATCCAAACCCTTCAACTCAAATTCAAAACAATCAAATGCTTTCAAAGATCGGACAGCATATCCCCTTAAGTTCCTTACTTTTCCATCCTACAAGCAACATCATTTCATCGCAAATCAACCACATACACATCATAGACTATCAAATACACCTTTCGGCACAATATCCATAACTGAAGCTACACTTATCGGATTGAAACGAATCTTATGGCGTTTCGAAGCCAAGACATAAACCTACATTTATTATGAAGACCTCCAAAGCCAAATCATGCATTTTCAGGGGTCAAAAATGGAAAACTACATGAAAACAGAAATCTGGGCGCGGAACAGGGTTCATGGGCAGTCAAGGGTATTTCAGTCATTTCACATGTTACAGTGCTCGGATCTAGCTGAAATTTTGTAGGAAACTAGTTAACACCATTTGCTACAACTTTCATGTTTTAACCTAAGTCTTATTCTGCCTCTAACATGCTCGAATAAATCCGGTCAGAACAGGGCAGATGCAAAATCCTAACCTGGAATTTCCGCATAAAACCGAAATCTTCCGCAAACAACTTCAACTAACATATACAAGCTTCATTTTACACCATTACCAACCATCATATCATGATTAAACCATGATAATCATATAAAATCAGAAAAATCTCCATAAAATCAGAAATTTAGCTAACTTCACTCTAATCCATAAAATCTTCCATAAAATCACATATCTAACCACCACAAGTCATGAATTCACCATTATTGGAAACAAACAATGAATCTTTACACACCGTACCTTGATAACTCACAAAAGGTAGTAGCTTAGTGGTTCCTTCTCCAAAATAACTCCACCAAGACCTTGGAATCTCCTTAGTAACCAACTTTTATGGAGTGATTTGCAATTCCATCGGTTAAAACTCAAGATTGAAGTAAGAAAGTGGAGTGAAAGATGAAGGTTTTTCTCTCTCTCTTGCTCTCTAAGTTTCAGCCATGAGAAGGAAGAAATGGCTTGATTTTTGGTCAAATTTTGGTTTTAGTAAAGTTAAGGTAAGATGGTCAAAAGTCCAACTTTGAATAAGAAGGTGGCACATGTCACCTTTTGGTTTAAAACTTATCTTTTTGTCTCTCCAATACTAATCCATATACGTAACATCTAATTATCTCTTAGCACCTTGTAAAATAATATCACTTAATACAAAACTCCATCAAATTGTCAAAAATATATTGCATTTACCGCACCAGCGGGTCCCAAGTTCATAATACTCTTCAAAATTAACGTGGAATAACTTGTATCAAGAAAATGATTTGGAAACTATATTTACTTATAAAAATGTATAGAAAATCAAAATATGGAAGAAAGGTACAAAATTATAGACGAGGAAACAAAATAACGTCTAGAAAATATATAAAAATTTTCCGGTTCTCACACTCATTCTTTCGGGGCGTCACAAACTCCCCTCCTTAAAACAATGTCGTCCTCGACATTCCATCTTGTACCAATCAAGTCGAGACATCCTGCAAGAATCACTAATATTTCAAACCAAACCCACAGTCCGGCATCCTAAACATCAAGTCTAGGATACACTACAGAGATCGAAAGCCTAAACTCTGATACCACCTGTGACGCCCCAGCTTCTCCCAAGGGCGAACCCTAGGGTTCGGCGCGTCGCCTGCCCAACTCTCGTCGGGATTCACTCACTACAAACCTCAAACAAAATGCAAAATAAATCTCAAATTTTACGTCAAATTCTCCAAGAATTACATATCGTAAGCGAAGCGCCCACGCTTCCGCTGCGCCACTCTGATCCTTGATACCAGCTATTATACAGGAGGAATTCCAAATCTAAACTGTACAAAATATAGGCCATCCAGTCACGTGAATAAGTACTACAAGCACTTCCTTTGCCTCGAGTCCTGTGGAGGGGAATAAAACAGTTTTGGGGTGAGTTAGAAGCTCAGTGAGTAACCAATAAAAGTGGTAAGAAAACATATTTCACAATAATGCATTTCGATGATGTCATGATTCAGTCATCAAATATCCGTTTATTGCTCTCGTGAGCCAGTGAAATCATTGCACTTAAACACCCAACGCTCAAATAGATCCTTTAACGTTTAACAATAAGAGGGAGCAACGTTGGTGTTCCAGATAATGTCATGAACTCATTGAAGTGGTGGAGACGTTGGTGTCCAGCACACGAATTCCAAACACTCATTTGAGCCAAAACATGGCATGGACCACATGCAAACACTCATGATATGAAATCGAGTAAATAATGCAAGAAAACGTTCAAAAGTAACTTTGGAAACAGTTTAGGGTCACTCACCTCCACGGCTCAGAAACCATCCATCATATATCATTGCCTTGCCCAAATCCAAACCCTTCAACTCAAATTCAAAACAATCAAATGCTTTCAAAGATCGGACAGCATATCCCCTTAAGTTCCTTACTTTTCCATCCTACAAGCAACATCATTTCATCGCAAATCAACCACATACACATCATAGACTATCAAATACACCTTTCGGCACAATATCCATAACTGAAGCTACACTTATCGGATTGAAACGAATCTTATGGCGTTTCGAAGCCAAGACATAAACCTACATTTATTATGAAGACCTCCAAAGCCAAATCATGCATTTTCAGGGGTCAAAAATGGAAAACTACATGAAAACAGAAATCTGGGCGCGGAACAGGGTTCATGGGCAGTCAAGGGTATTTCAGTCATTTCACATGTTACAGTGCTCGGATCTAGCTGAAATTTTGTAGGAAACTAGTTAACACCATTTGCTACAACTTTCATGTTTTAACCTAAGTCTTATTCTGCCTCTAACATGCTCGAATAAATCCGGTCAGAACAGGGCAGATGCAAAATCCTAACCTGGAATTTCCGCATAAAACCGAAATCTTCCGCAAACAACTTCAACTAACATATACAAGCTTCATTTTACACCATTACCAACCATCATATCATGATTAAACCATGATAATCATATAAAATCAGAAAAATCTCCATAAAATCAGAAATTTAGCTAACTTCACTCTAATCCATAAAATCTTCCATAAAATCACATATCTAACCACCACAAGTCATGAATTCACCATTATTGGAAACAAACAATGAATCTTTACACACCGTACCTTGATAACTCACAAAAGGTAGTAGCTTAGTGGTTCCTTCTCCAAAATAACTCCACCAAGACCTTGGAATCTCCTTAGTAACCAACTTTTATGGAGTGATTTGCAATTCCATCGGTTAAAACTCAAGATTGAAGTAAGAAAGTGGAGTGAAAGATGAAGGTTTTTCTCTCTCTCTTGCTCTCTAAGTTTCAGCCATGAGAAGGAAGAAATGGCTTGATTTTTGGTCAAATTTTGGTTTTAGTAAAGTTAAGGTAAGATGGTCAAAAGTCCAACTTTGAATAAGAAGGTGGCACATGTCACCTTTTGGTTTAAAACTTATCTTTTTGTCTCTCCAATACTAATCCATATACGTAACATCTAATTATCTCTTAGCACCTTGTAAAATAATATCACTTAATACAAAACTCCATCAAATTGTCAAAAATATATTGCATTTACCGCACCAGCGGGTCCCAAGTTCATAATACTCTTCAAAATTAACGTGGAATAACTTGTATCAAGAAAATGATTTGGAAACTATATTTACTTATAAAAATGTATAGAAAATCAAAATATGGAAGAAAGGTACAAAATTATAGACGAGGAAACAAAATAACGTCTAGAAAATATATAAAAATTTTCCGGTTCTCACACTCATTCTTTCGGGGCGTCACAAACTCCCCTCCTTAAAACAATGTCGTCCTCGACATTCCATCTTGTACCAATCAAGTCGAGACATCCTGCAAGAATCACTAATATTTCAAACCAAACCCACAGTCCGGCATCCTAAACATCAAGTCTAGGATACACTACAGAGATCGAAAGCCTAAACTCTGATACCACCTGTGACGCCCCAGCTTCTCCCAAGGGCGAACCCTAGGGTTCGGCGCGTCGCCTGCCCAACTCTCGTCGGGATTCACTCACTACAAACCTCAAACAAAATGCAAAATAAATCTCAAATTTTACGTCAAATTCTCCAAGAATTACATATCGTAAGCGAAGCGCCCACGCTTCCGCTGCGCCACTCTGATCCTTGATACCAGCTATTATACAGGAGGAATTCCAAATCTAAACTGTACAAAATATAGGCCATCCAGTCACGTGAATAAGTACTACAAGCACTTCCTTTGCCTCGAGTCCTGTGGAGGGGAATAAAACAGTTTTGGGGTGAGTTAGAAGCTCAGTGAGTAACCAATAAAAGTGGTAAGAAAACATATTTCACAATAATGCATTTCGATGATGTCATGATTCAGTCATCAAATATCCGTTTATTGCTCTCGTGAGCCAGTGAAATCATTGCACTTAAACACCCAACGCTCAAATAGATCCTTTAACGTTTAACAATAAGAGGGAGCAACGCTGGTGTTCCAGATAATGTCATGAACTCATTGAAGTGGTGGAGACGTTGGTGTCCAGCACACGAATTCCAAACACTCATTTGAGCCAAAACATGGCATGGACCACATGCAAACACTCATGATATGAAATCGAGTAAATAATGCAAGAAAACGTTCAAAAGTAACTTTGGAAACAGTTTAGGGTCACTCACCTCCACGGCTCAGAAACCATCCATCATATATCATTGCCTTGCCCAAATCCAAACCCTTCAACTCAAACTCAAAACAATCAAATGCTTTCAAAGATCGGACAGCATATCCCCTTAAGTTCCTTACTTTTCCATCCTACAAGCAACATCATTTCATCGCAAATCAACCACATACACATCATAGACTATCAAATACACCTTTCGGCACAATATCCATAACTGAAGCTACACTTATCGGATTGAAACGAATCTTATGGCGTTTCGAAGCCAAGACATAAACCTACATTTATTATGAAAACCTCCAAAGCCAAATCATGCATTTTCAGGGGTCAAAAATGGAAAACTACATGAAAACAGAAATCTGGGCGCGGAACAGGGTTCATGGGCAGTCAAGGGTATTTCAGTCATTTCACATGTTACAGTGCTCGGATCTAGCTGAAATTTTGTAGGAAACTAGTTAACACCATTTGCTACAACTTTCATGTTTTAACCTAAGTCTTATTCTGCCTCTAACATGCTCGAATAAATCCGGTCAGAACAGGGCAGATGCAAAATCCTAACCTGGAATTTCCGCATAAAACCGAAATCTTCCGCAAACAACTTCAACTAACATATACAAGCTTCATTTTACACCATTACCAACCATCATATCATGATTAAACCATGATAATCATATAAAATCAGAAAAATCTCCATAAAATCAGAAATTTAGCTAACTTCACTCTAATCCATAAAATCTTCCATAAAATCACATATCTAACCACCACAAGTCATGAATTCACCATTATTGGAAACAAACAATGAATCTTTACACACCGTACCTTGATAACTCACAAAAGGTAGTAGCTTAGTGGTTCCTTCTCCAAAATAACTCCACCAAGACCTTGGAATCTCCTTAGTAACCAACTTTTATGGAGTGATTTGCAATTCCATCGGTTAAAACTCAAGATTGAAGTAAGAAAGTGGAGTGAAAGATGAAGGTTTTTCTCTCTCTCTTGCTCTCTAAGTTTCAGCCATGAGAAGGAAGAAATGGCTTGATTTTTGGTCAAATTTTGGTTTTAGTAAAGTTAAGGTAAGATGGTCAAAAGTCCAACTTTGAATAAGAAGGTGGCACATGTCACCTTTTGGTTTAAAACTTATCTTTTTGTCTCTCCAATACTAATCCATATACGTAACATCTAATTATCTCTTAGCACCTTGTAAAATAATATCACTTAATACAAAACTCCATCAAATTGTCAAAAATATATTGCATTTACCGCACCAGCGGGTCCCAAGTTCATAATACTCTTCAAAATTAACGTGGAATAACTTGTATCAAGAAAATGATTTGGAAACTATATTTACTTATAAAAATGTATAGAAAATCAAAATATGGAAGAAAGGTACAAAATTATAGACGAGGAAACAAAATAACGTCTAGAAAATATATAAAAATTTTCCGGTTCTCACACTCATTCTTTCGGGGCGTCACAAACTCCCCTCCTTAAAACAATGTCGTCCTCGACATTCCATCTTGTACCAATCAAGTCGAGACATCCTGCAAGAATCACTAATATTCAAACCAAACCCACAGTCCGGCATCCTAAACATCAAGTCTAGGATACACTACAGAGATCGAAAGCCTAAACTCTGATACCACCTGTGACGCCCCAGCTTCTCCCAAAGGCGAACCCTAGGGTTCGGCGCGTCGCCTGCCCAACTCTCGTCGGGATTCACTCACTACAAACCTCAAACAAAATGCAAAATAAATCTCAAATTTTACGTCAAATTCTCCAAGAATTACATATCGTAAGCGAAGCGCCCACGCTTCCGCTGCGCCACTCTGATCCTTGATACCAGCTATTATACAGGAGGAATTCCAAATCTAAACTGTACAAAATATAGGCCATCCAGTCACGTGAATAAGTACTACAAGCACTTCCTTTGCCTCGAGTCCTGTGGAGGGGAATAAAACAGTTTTGGGGTGAGTTAGAAGCTCAGTGAGTAACCAATAAAAGTGGTAAGAAAACATATTTCACAATAATGCATTTCGATGATGTCATGATTCAGTCATCAAATATCCGTTTATTGCTCTCGTGAGCCAGTGAAATCATTGCACTTAAACACCCAACGCTCAAATAGATCCTTTAACGTTTAACAATAAGAGGGAGCAACGTTGGTGTTCCAGATAATGTCATGAACTCATTGAAGTGGTGGAGACGTTGGTGTCCAGCACACGAATTCCAAACACTCATTTGAGCCAAAACATGGCATGGACCACATGCAAACACTCATGATATGAAATCGAGTAAATAATGCAAGAAAACGTTCAAAAGTAACTTTGGAAACAGTTTAGGGTCACTCACCTCCACGGCTCAGAAACCATCCACCATATATCATTGCCTTGCCCAAATCCAAACCCTTCAACTCAAACTCAAAACAATCAAATGCTTTCAAAGATCGGACAGCATATCCCCTTAAGTTCCTTACTTTTCCATCCTACAAGCAACATCATTTCATCGCAAATCAACCACATACACATCATAGACTATCAAATACACCTTTCGGCACAATATCCATAACTGAAGCTACACTTATCGGATTGAAACGAATCTTATGGCGTTTCGAAGCCAAGACATAAACCTACATTTATTATGAAGACCTCCAAAGCCAAATCATGCATTTTCAGGGGTCAAAAATGGAAAACTACATGAAAACAGAAATCTGGGCGCGGAACAGGGTTCATGGGCAGTCAAGGGTATTTCAGTCATTTCACATGTTACAGTGCTCGGATCTAGCTGAAATTTTGTAGGAAACTAGTTAACACCATTTGCTACAACTTTCATGTTTTAACCTAAGTCTTATTCTGCCTCTAACATGCTCGAATAAATCCGGTCAGAACAGGGCAGATTCAAAATCCTAACCTGGAATTTCCGCATAAAACCGAAATCTTCCGCAAACAACTTCAACTAACATATACAAGCTTCATTTTACACCATTACCAACCATCATATCATGATTAAACCATGATAATCATATAAAATCAGAAAAATCTCCATAAAATCAGAAATTTAGCTAACTTCACTCTAATCCATAAAATCTTCCATAAAATCACATATCTAACCACCACAAGTCATGAATTCACCATTATTGGAAACAAACAATGAATCTTTACACACCGTACCTTGATAACTCACAAAAGGTAGTAGCTTAGTGGTTCCTTCTCCAAAATAACTCCACCAAGACCTTGGAATCTCCTTAGTAACCAACTTTTATGGAGTGATTTGCAATTCCATCGGTTAAAACTCAAGATTGAAGTAAGAAAGTGGAGTGAAAGATGAAGGTTTTTCTCTCTCTCTTGCTCTCTAAGTTTCAGCCATGAGAAGGAAGAAATGGCTTGATTTTTGGTCAAATTTTGGTTTTAGTAAAGTTAAGGTAAGATGGTCAAAAGTCCAACTTTGAATAAGAAGGTGGCACATGTCACCTTTTGGTTTAAAACTTATCTTTTTGTCTCTCCAATACTAATCCATATACGTAACATCTAATTATCTCTTAGCACCTTGTAAAATAATATCACTTAATACAAAACTCCATCAAATTGTCAAAAATATATTGCATTTACCGCACCAGCGGGTCCCAAGTTCATAATACTCTTCAAAATTAACGTGGAATAACTTGTATCAAGAAAATGATTTGGAAACTATATTTACTTATAAAAATGTATAGAAAATCAAAATATGGAAGAAAGGTACAAAATTATAGACGAGGAAACAAAATAACGTCTAGAAAATATATAAAAATTTTCCGGTTCTCACACTCATTCTTTCGGGGCGTCACAAACTCCCCTCCTTAAAACAATGTCGTCCTCGACATTCCATCTTGTACCAATCAAGTCGAGTAATCCTGCAAGAATCACTAATATTCAAACCAAACCCACAGTCCGGCATCCTAAACATCAAGTCTAGGATACACTACAGAGATCGAAAGCCTAAACTCTGATACCACCTGTGACGCCCCAGCTTCTCCCAAAGGCGAACCCTAGGGTTCGGCGCGTCGCCTGCCCAACTCTCGTCGGGATTCACTCACTACAAACCTCAAACAAAATGCAAAATAAATCTCAAATTTTACGTCAAATTCTCCAAGAATTACATATCGTAAGCGAAGCGCCCACGCTTCCGCTGCGCCACTCTGATCCTTGATACCAGCTATTATACAGGAGGAATTCCAAATCTAAACTGTACAAAATATAGGCCATCCAGTCACGTGAATAAGTACTACAAGCACTTCCTTTGCCTCGAGTCCTGTGGAGGGGAATAAAACAGTTTTGGGGTGAGTTAGAAGCTCAGTGAGTAACCAATAAAAGTGGTAAGAAAACATATTTCACAATAATGCATTTCGATGATGTCATGATTCAGTCATCAAATATCCGTTTATTGCTCTCGTGAGCCAGTGAAATCATTGCACTTAAACACCCAACGCTCAAATAGATCCTTTAACGTTTAACAATAAGAGGGAGCAACGTTGGTGTTCCAGATAATGTCATGAACTCATTGAAGTGGTGGAGACGTTGGTGTCCAGCACACGAATTCCAAACACTCATTTGAGCCAAAACATGGCATGGACCACATGCAAACACTCATGATATGAAATCGAGTAAATAATGCAAGAAAACGTTCAAAAGTAACTTTGGAAACAGTTTAGGGTCACTCACCTCCACGGCTCAGAAACCATCCACCATATATCATTGCCTTGCCCAAATCCAAACCCTTCAACTCAAACTCAAAACAATCAAATGCTTTCAAAGATCGGACAGCATATCCCCTTAAGTTCCTTACTTTTCCATCCTACAAGCAACATCATTTCATCGCAAATCAACCACATACACATCATAGACTATCAAATACACCTTTCGGCACAATATCCATAACTGAAGCTACACTTATCGGATTGAAACGAATCTTATGGCGTTTCGAAGCCAAGACATAAACCTACATTTATTATGAAGACCTCCAAAGCCAAATCATGCATTTTCAGGGGTCAAAAATGGAAAACTACATGAAAACAGAAATCTGGGCGCGGAACAGGGTTCATGGGCAGTCAAGGGTATTTCAGTCATTTCACATGTTACAGTGCTCGGATCTAGCTGAAATTTTGTAGGAAACTAGTTAACACCATTTGCTACAACTTTCATGTTTTAACCTAAGTCTTATTCTGCCTCTAACATGCTCGAATAAATCCGGTCAGAACAGGGCAGATTCAAAATCCTAACCTGGAATTTCCGCATAAAACCGAAATCTTCCGCAAACAACTTCAACTAACATATACAAGCTTCATTTTACACCATTACCAACCATCATATCATGATTAAACCATGATAATCATATAAAATCAGAAAAATCTCCATAAAATCAGAAATTTAGCTAACTTCACTCTAATCCATAAAATCTTCCATAAAATCACATATCTAACCACCACAAGTCATGAATTCACCATTATTGGAAACAAACAATGAATCTTTACACACCGTACCTTGATAACTCACAAAAGGTAGTAGCTTAGTGGTTCCTTCTCCAAAATAACTCCACCAAGACCTTGGAATCTCCTTAGTAACCAACTTTTATGGAGTGATTTGCAATTCCATCGGTTAAAACTCAAGATTGAAGTAAGAAAGTGGAGTGAAAGATGAAGGTTTTTCTCTCTCTCTTGCTCTCTAAGTTTCAGCCATGAGAAGGAAGAAATGGCTTGATTTTTGGTCAAATTTTGGTTTTAGTAAAGTTAAGGTAAGATGGTCAAAAGTCCAACTTTGAATAAGAAGGTGGCACATGTCACCTTTTGGTTTAAAACTTATCTTTTTGTCTCTCCAATACTAATCCATATACGTAACATCTAATTATCTCTTAGCACCTTGTAAAATAATATCACTTAATACAAAACTCCATCAAATTGTCAAAAATATATTGCATTTACCGCACCAGCGGGTCCCAAGTTCATAATACTCTTCAAAATTAACGTGGAATAACTTGTATCAAGAAAATGATTTGGAAACTATATTTACTTATAAAAATGTATAGAAAATCAAAATATGGAAGAAAGGTACAAAATTATAGACGAGGAAACAAAATAATGTCTAGAAAATATATAAAAATTTTCCGGTTCTCACACTCATTCTTTCGGGGCGTCACAAACTCCCCTCCTTAAAACAATGTCGTCCTCGACATTCCATCTTGTACCAATCAAGTCGAGACATCCTGCAAGAATCACTAATATTTCAAACCAAACCCACAGTCCGGCATCCTAAACATCAAGTCTAGGATACACTACAGAGATCGAAAGCCTAAACTCTGATACCACCTGTGACGCCCCAGCTTCTCCCAAGGGCGAACCCTAGGGTTCGGCGCGTCGCCTGCCCAACTCTCGTCGGGATTCACTCACTACAAACCTCAAACAAAATGCAAAATAAATCTCAAATTTTACATCAAATTCTCCAAGAATTACATATCGTAAGCGAAGCGCCCACGCTTCCGCTGCGCCACTCTGATCCTTGATACCAGCTATTATACAGGAGGAATTCCAAATCTAAACTGTACAAAATATAGGCCATCCAGTCACGTGAATAAGTACTACAAGCACTTCCTTTGCCTCGAGTCCTGTGGAGGGGAATAAAACAGTTTTGGGGTGAGTTAGAAGCTCAGTGAGTAACCAATAAAAGTAGTAAGAAAACATATTTCACAATAATGCATTTCGATGATGTCATGATTCAGTCATCAAATATCCGTTTATTGCTCTCGTGAGCCAGTGAAATCATTGCACTTAAACACCCAACGCTCAAATAGATCCTTTAACGTTTAACAATAAGAGGGAGCAACGTTGGTGTTCCAGATAATGTCATGAACTCATTGAAGTGGTGGAGACGTTGGTGTCCAGCACACGAATTCCAAACACTCATTTGAGCCAAAACATGGCATGGACCACATGCAAACACTCATGATATGAAATCGAGTAAATAATGCAAGAAAACGTTCAAAAGTAACTTTGGAAACAGTTTAGGGTCACTCACCTCCACGGCTCAGAAACCATCCACCATATATCATTGCCTTGCCCAAATCCAAACCCTTCAACTCAAACTCAAAACAATCAAATGCTTTCAAAGATCGGACAGCATATCCCCTTAAGTTCCTTACTTTTCCATCCTACAAGCAACATCATTTCATCGCAAATCAACCACATACACATCATAGACTATCAAATACACCTTTCGGCACAATATCCATAACTGAAGCTACACTTATCGGATTGAAACGAATCTTATGGCGTTTCGAAGCCAAGACATAAACCTACATTTATTATGAAGACCTCCAAAGCCAAAGCATGCATTTTCAGGGGTCAAAAATGGAAAACTACATGAAAACAGAAATCTGGGCGCGGAACAGGGTTCATGGGCAGTCAAGGGTATTTCAGTCATTTCACATGTTACAGTGCTCGGATCTAGCTGAAATTTTGTAGGAAACTAGTTAACACCATTTGCTACAACTTTCATGTTTTAACCTAAGTCTTATTCTGCCTCTAACATGCTCGAATAAATCCGGTCAGAACAGGGCAGATTCAAAATCCTAACCTGGAATTTCCGCATAAAACCGAAATCTTCCGCAAACAACTTCAACTAACATATACAAGCTTCATTTTACACCATTACCAACCATCATATCATGATTAAACCATGATAATCATATAAAATCAGAAAAATCTCCATAAAATCAGAAATTTAGCTAACTTCACTCTAATCCATAAAATCTTCCATAAAATCACATATCTAACCACCACAAGTCATGAATTCACCATTATTGGAAACAAACAATGAATCTTTACACACCGTACCTTGATAACTCACAAAAGGTAGTAGCTTAGTGGTTCCTTCTCCAAAATAACTCCACCAAGACCTTGGAATCTCCTTAGTAACCAACTTTTATGGAGTGATTTGCAATTCCATCGGTTAAAACTCAAGATTGAAGTAAGAAAGTGGAGTGAAAGATGAAGGTTTTTCTCTCTCTCTTGCTCTCTAAGTTTCAGCCATGAGAAGGAAGAAATGGCTTGATTTTTGGTCAAATTTTGGTTTTAGTAAAGTTAAGGTAAGATGGTCAAAAGTCCAACTTTGAATAAGAAGGTGGCACATGTCACCTTTTGGTTTAAAACTTATCTTTTTGTCTCTCCAATACTAATCCATATACGTAACATCTAATTATCTCTTAGCACCTTGTAAAATAATATCACTTAATACAAAACTCCATCAAATTGTCAAAAATATATTGCATTTACCGCACCAGCGGGTCCCAAGTTCATAATACTCTTCAAAATTAACGTGGAATAACTTGTATCAAGAAAATGATTTGGAAACTATATTTACTTATAAAAATGTATAGAAAATCAAAATATGGAAGAAAGGTACAAAATTATAGACGAGGAAACAAAATAATGTCTAGAAAATATATAAAAATTTTCCGGTTCTCACACTCATTCTTTCGGGGCGTCACAAACTCCCCTCCTTAAAACAATGTCGTCCTCGACATTCCATCTTGTACCAATCAAGTCGAGACATCCTGCAAGAATCACTAATATTTCAAACCAAACCCACAGTCCGGCATCCTAAACATCAAGTCTAGGATACACTACAGAGATCGAAAGCCTAAACTCTGATACCACCTGTGACGCCCCAGCTTCTCCCAAGGGCGAACCCTAGGGTTCGGCGCGTCGCCTGCCCAACTCTCGTCGGGATTCACTCACTACAAACCTCAAACAAAATGCAAAATAAATCTCAAATTTTACATCAAATTCTCCAAGAATTACATATCGTAAGCGAAGCGCCCACGCTTCCGCTGCGCCACTCTGATCCTTGATACCAGCTATTATACAGGAGGAATTCCAAATCTAAACTGTACAAAATATAGGCCATCCAGTCACGTGAATAAGTACTACAAGCACTTCCTTTGCCTCGAGTCCTGTGGAGGGGAATAAAACAGTTTTGGGGTGAGTTAGAAGCTCAGTGAGTAACCAATAAAAGTAGTAAGAAAACATATTTCACAATAATGCATTTCGATGATGTCATGATTCAGTCATCAAATATCCGTTTATTGCTCTCGTGAGCCAGTGAAATCATTGCACTTAAACACCCAACGCTCAAATAGATCCTTTAACGTTTAACAATAAGAGGGAGCAACGTTGGTGTTCCAGATAATGTCATGAACTCATTGAAGTGGTGGAGACGTTGGTGTCCAGCACACGAATTCCAAACACTCATTTGAGCCAAAACATGGCATGGACCACATGCAAACACTCATGATATGAAATCGAGTAAATAATGCAAGAAAACGTTCAAAAGTAACTTTGGAAACAGTTTAGGGTCACTCACCTCCACGGCTCAGAAACCATCCACCATATATCATTGCCTTGCCCAAATCCAAACCCTTCAACTCAAACTCAAAACAATCAAATGCTTTCAAAGATCGGACAGCATATCCCCTTAAGTTCCTTACTTTTCCATCCTACAAGCAACATCATTTCATCGCAAATCAACCACATACACATCATAGACTATCAAATACACCTTTCGGCACAATATCCATAACTGAAGCTACACTTATCGGATTGAAACGAATCTTATGGCGTTTCGAAGCCAAGACATAAACCTACATTTATTATGAAGACCTCCAAAGCCAAATCATGCATTTTCAGGGGTCAAAAATGGAAAACTACATGAAAACAGAAATCTGGGCGCGGAACAGGGTTCATGGGCAGTCAAGGGTATTTCAGTCATTTCACATGTTACAGTGCTCGGATCTAGCTGAAATTTTGTAGGAAACTAGTTAACACCATTTGCTACAACTTTCATGTTTTAACCTAAGTCTTATTCTGCCTCTAACATGCTCGAATAAATCCGGTCAGAACAGGGCAGATTCAAAATCCTAACCTGGAATTTCCGCATAAAACCGAAATCTTCCGCAAACAACTTCAACTAACATATACAAGCTTCATTTTACACCATTACCAACCATCATATCATGATTAAACCATGATAATCATATAAAATCAGAAAAATCTCCATAAAATCAGAAATTTAGCTAACTTCACTCTAATCCATAAAATCTTCCATAAAATCACATATCTAACCACCACAAGTCATGAATTCACCATTATTGGAAACAAACAATGAATCTTTACACACCGTACCTTGATAACTCACAAAAGGTAGTAGCTTAGTGGTTCCTTCTCCAAAATAACTCCACCAAGACCTTGGAATCTCCTTAGTAACCAACTTTTATGGAGTGATTTGCAATTCCATCGGTTAAAACTCAAGATTGAAGTAAGAAAGTGGAGTGAAAGATGAAGGTTTTTCTCTCTCTCTTGCTCTCTAAGTTTCAGCCATGAGAAGGAAGAAATGGCTTGATTTTTGGTCAAATTTTGGTTTTAGTAAAGTTAAGGTAAGATGGTCAAAAGTCCAACTTTGAATAAGAAGGTGGCACATGTCACCTTTTGGTTTAAAACTTATCTTTTTGTCTCTCCAATACTAATCCATATACGTAACATCTAATTATCTCTTAGCACCTTGTAAAATAATATCACTTAATACAAAACTCCATCAAATTGTCAAAAATATATTGCATTTACCGCACCAGCGGGTCCCAAGTTCATAATACTCTTCAAAATTAACGTGGAATAACTTGTATCAAGAAAATGATTTGGAAACTATATTTACTTATAAAAATGTATAGAAAATCAAAATATGGAAGAAAGGTACAAAATTATAGACGAGGAAACAAAATAATGTCTAGAAAATATATAAAAATTTTCCGGTTCTCACACTCATTCTTTCGGGGCGTCACAAACTCCCCTCCTTAAAACAATGTCGTCCTCGACATTCCATCTTGTACCAATCAAGTCGAGACATCCTGCAAGAATCACTAATATTTCAAACCAAACCCACAGTCCGGCATCCTAAACATCAAGTCTAGGATACACTACAGAGATCGAAAGCCTAAACTCTGATACCACCTGTGACGCCCCAGCTTCTCCCAAGGGCGAACCCTAGGGTTCGGCGCGTCGCCTGCCCAACTCTCGTCGGGATTCACTCACTACAAACCTCAAACAAAATGCAAAATAAATCTCAAATTTTACATCAAATTCTCCAAGAATTACATATCGTAAGCGAAGCGCCCACGCTTCCGCTGCGCCACTCTGATCCTTGATACCAGCTATTATACAGGAGGAATTCCAAATCTAAACTGTACAAAATATAGGCCATCCAGTCACGTGAATAAGTACTACAAGCACTTCCTTTGCCTCGAGTCCTGTGGAGGGGAATAAAACAGTTTTGGGGTGAGTTAGAAGCTCAGTGAGTAACCAATAAAAGTAGTAAGAAAACATATTTCACAATAATGCATTTCGATGATGTCATGATTCAGTCATCAAATATCCGTTTATTGCTCTCGTGAGCCAGTGAAATCATTGCACTTAAACACCCAACGCTCAAATAGATCCTTTAACGTTTAACAATAAGAGGGAGCAACGTTGGTGTTCCAGATAATGTCATGAACTCATTGAAGTGGTGGAGACGTTGGTGTCCAGCACACGAATTCCAAACACTCATTTGAGCCAAAACATGGCATGGACCACATGCAAACACTCATGATATGAAATCGAGTAAATAATGCAAGAAAACGTTCAAAAGTAACTTTGGAAACAGTTTAGGGTCACTCACCTCCACGGCTCAGAAACCATCCATCATATATCATTGCCTTGCCCAAATCCAAACCCTTCAACTCAAACTCAAAACAATCAAATGCTTTCAAAGATCGGACAGCATATCCCCTTAAGTTCCTTACTTTTCCATCCTACAAGCAACATCATTTCATCGCAAATCAACCACATACACATCATAGACTATCAAATACACCTTTCGGCACAATATCCATAACTGAAGCTACACTTATCGGATTGAAACGAATCTTATGGCGTTTCGAAGCCAAGACATAAACCTACATTTATTATGAAGACCTCCAAAGCCAAAGCATGCATTTTCAGGGGTCAAAAATGGAAAACTACATGAAAACAGAAATCTGGGCGCGGAACAGGGTTCATGGGCAGTCAAGGGTATTTCAGTCATTTCACATGTTACAGTGCTCGGATCTAGCTGAAATTTTGTAGGAAACTAGTTAACACCATTTGCTACAACTTTCATGTTTTAACCTAAGTCTTATTCTGCCTCTAACATGCTCGAATAAATCCGGTCAGAACAGGGCAGATTCAAAATCCTAACCTGGAATTTCCGCATAAAACCGAAATCTTCCGCAAACAACTTCAACTAACATATACAAGCTTCATTTTACACCATTACCAACCATCATATCATGATTAAACCATGATAATCATATAAAATCAGAAAAATCTCCATAAAATCAGAAATTTAGCTAACTTCACTCTAATCCATAAAATCTTCCATAAAATCACATATCTAACCACCACAAGTCATGAATTCACCATTATTGGAAACAAACAATGAATCTTTACACACCGTACCTTGATAACTCACAAAAGGTAGTAGCTTAGTGGTTCCTTCTCCAAAATAACTCCACCAAGACCTTGGAATCTCCTTAGTAACCAACTTTTATGGAGTGATTTGCAATTCCATCGGTTAAAACTCAAGATTGAAGTAAGAAAGTGGAGTGAAAGATGAAGGTTTTTCTCTCTCTCTTGCTCTCTAAGTTTCAGCCATGAGAAGGAAGAAATGGCTTGATTTTTGGTCAAATTTTGGTTTTAGTAAAGTTAAGGTAAGATGGTCAAAAGTCCAACTTTGAATAAGAAGGTGGCACATGTCACCTTTTGGTTTAAAACTTATCTTTTTGTCTCTCCAATACTAATCCATATACGTAACATCTAATTATCTCTTAGCACCTTGTAAAATAATATCACTTAATACAAAACTCCATCAAATTGTCAAAAATATATTGCATTTACCGCACCAGCGGGTCCCAAGTTCATAATACTCTTCAAAATTAACGTGGAATAACTTGTATCAAGAAAATGATTTGGAAACTATATTTACTTATAAAAATGTATAGAAAATCAAAATATGGAAGAAAGGTACAAAATTATAGACGAGGAAACAAAATAATGTCTAGAAAATATATAAAAATTTTCCGGTTCTCACACTCATTCTTTCGGGGCGTCACAAACTCCCCTCCTTAAAACAATGTCGTCCTCGACATTCCATCTTGTACCAATCAAGTCGAGACATCCTGCAAGAATCACTAATATTTCAAACCAAACCCACAGTCCGGCATCCTAAACATCAAGTCTAGGATACACTACAGAGATCGAAAGCCTAAACTCTGATACCACCTGTGACGCCCCAGCTTCTCCCAAGGGCGAACCCTAGGGTTCGGCGCGTCGCCTGCCCAACTCTCGTCGGGATTCACTCACTACAAACCTCAAACAAAATGCAAAATAAATCTCAAATTTTACGTCAAATTCTCCAAGAATTACATATCGTAAGCGAAGCGCCCACGCTTCCGCTGCGCCACTCTGATCCTTGATACCAGCTATTATACAGGAGGAATTCCAAATCTAAACTGTACAAAATATAGGCCATCCAGTCACGTGAATAAGTACTACAAGCACTTCCTTTGCCTCGAGTCCTGTGGAGGGGAATAAAACAGTTTTGGGGTGAGTTAGAAGCTCAGTGAGTAACCAATAAAAGTAGTAAGAAAACATATTTCACAATAATGCATTTCGATGATGTCATGATTCAGTCATCAAATATCCGTTTATTGCTCTCGTGAGCCAGTGAAATCATTGCACTTAAACACCCAACGCTCAAATAGATCCTTTAACGTTTAACAATAAGAGGGAGCAACGTTGGTGTTCCAGATAATGTCATGAACTCATTGAAGTGGTGGAGACGTTGGTGTCCAGCACACGAATTCCAAACACTCATTTGAGCCAAAACATGGCATGGACCACATGCAAACACTCATGATATGAAATCGAGTAAATAATGCAAGAAAACGTTCAAAAGTAACTTTGGAAACAGTTTAGGGTCACTCACCTCCACGGCTCAGAAACCATCCACCATATATCATTGCCTTGCCCAAATCCAAACCCTTCAACTCAAACTCAAAACAATCAAATGCTTTCAAAGATCGGACAGCATATCCCCTTAAGTTCCTTACTTTTCCATCCTACAAGCAACATCATTTCATCGCAAATCAACCACATACACATCATAGACTATCAAATACACCTTTCGGCACAATATCCATAACTGAAGCTACACTTATCGGATTGAAACGAATCTTATGGCGTTTCGAAGCCAAGACATAAACCTACATTTATTATGAAGACCTCCAAAGCCAAATCATGCATTTTCAGGGGTCAAAAATGGAAAACTACATGAAAACAGAAATCTGGGCGCGGAACAGGGTTCATGGGCAGTCAAGGGTATTTCAGTCATTTCACATGTTACAGTGCTCGGATCTAGCTGAAATTTTGTAGGAAACTAGTTAACACCATTTGCTACAACTTTCATGTTTTAACCTAAGTCTTATTCTGCCTCTAACATGCTCGAATAAATCCGGTCAGAACAGGGCAGATTCAAAATCCTAACCTGGAATTTCCGCATAAAACCGAAATCTTCCGCAAACAACTTCAACTAACATATACAAGCTTCATTTTACACCATTACCAACCATCATATCATGATTAAACCATGATAATCATATAAAATCAGAAAAATCTCCATAAAATCAGAAATTTAGCTAACTTCACTCTAATCCATAAAATCTTCCATAAAATCACATATCTAACCACCACAAGTCATGAATTCACCATTATTGGAAACAAACAATGAATCTTTACACACCGTACCTTGATAACTCACAAAAGGTAGTAGCTTAGTGGTTCCTTCTCCAAAATAACTCCACCAAGACCTTGGAATCTCCTTAGTAACCAACTTTTATGGAGTGATTTGCAATTCCATCGGTTAAAACTCAAGATTGAAGTAAGAAAGTGGAGTGAAAGATGAAGGTTTTTCTCTCTCTCTTGCTCTCTAAGTTTCAGCCATGAGAAGGAAGAAATGGCTTGATTTTTGGTCAAATTTTGGTTTTAGTAAAGTTAAGGTAAGATGGTCAAAAGTCCAACTTTGAATAAGAAGGTGGCACATGTCACCTTTTGGTTTAAAACTTATCTTTTTGTCTCTCCAATACTAATCCATATACGTAACATCTAATTATCTCTTAGCACCTTGTAAAATAATATCACTTAATACAAAACTCCATCAAATTGTCAAAAATATATTGCATTTACCGCACCAGCGGGTCCCAAGTTCATAATACTCTTCAAAATTAACGTGGAATAACTTGTATCAAGAAAATGATTTGGAAACTATATTTACTTATAAAAATGTATAGAAAATCAAAATATGGAAGAAAGGTACAAAATTATAGACGAGGAAACAAAATAATGTCTAGAAAATATATAAAAATTTTCCGGTTCTCACACTCATTCTTTCGGGGCGTCACAAACTCCCCTCCTTAAAACAATGTCGTCCTCGACATTCCATCTTGTACCAATCAAGTCGAGACATCCTGCAAGAATCACTAATATTTCAAACCAAACCCACAGTCCGGCATCCTAAACATCAAGTCTAGGATACACTACAGAGATCGAAAGCCTAAACTCTGATACCACCTGTGACGCCCCAGCTTCTCCCAAGGGCGAACCCTAGGGTTCGGCGCGTCGCCTGCCCAACTCTCGTCGGGATTCACTCACTACAAACCTCAAACAAAATGCAAAATAAATCTCAAATTTTACATCAAATTCTCCAAGAATTACATATCGTAAGCGAAGCGCCCACGCTTCCGCTGCGCCACTCTGATCCTTGATACCAGCTATTATACAGGAGGAATTCCAAATCTAAACTGTACAAAATATAGGCCATCCAGTCACGTGAATAAGTACTACAAGCACTTCCTTTGCCTCGAGTCCTGTGGAGGGGAATAAAACAGTTTTGGGGTGAGTTAGAAGCTCAGTGAGTAACCAATAAAAGTAGTAAGAAAACATATTTCACAATAATGCATTTCGATGATGTCATGATTCAGTCATCAAATATCCGTTTATTGCTCTCGTGAGCCAGTGAAATCATTGCACTTAAACACCCAACGCTCAAATAGATCCTTTAACGTTTAACAATAAGAGGGAGCAACGTTGGTGTTCCAGATAATGTCATGAACTCATTGAAGTGGTGGAGACGTTGGTGTCCAGCACACGAATTCCAAACACTCATTTGAGCCAAAACATGGCATGGACCACATGCAAACACTCATGATATGAAATCGAGTAAATAATGCAAGAAAACGTTCAAAAGTAACTTTGGAAACAGTTTAGGGTCACTCACCTCCACGGCTCAGAAACCATCCACCATATATCATTGCCTTGCCCAAATCCAAACCCTTCAACTCAAACTCAAAACAATCAAATGCTTTCAAAGATCGGACAGCATATCCCCTTAAGTTCCTTACTTTTCCATCCTACAAGCAACATCATTTCATCGCAAATCAACCACATACACATCATAGACTATCAAATACACCTTTCGGCACAATATCCATAACTGAAGCTACACTTATCGGATTGAAACGAATCTTATGGCGTTTCGAAGCCAAGACATAAACCTACATTTATTATGAAGACCTCCAAAGCCAAAGCATGCATTTTCAGGGGTCAAAAATGGAAAACTACATGAAAACAGAAATCTGGGCGCGGAACAGGGTTCATGGGCAGTCAAGGGTATTTCAGTCATTTCACATGTTACAGTGCTCGGATCTAGCTGAAATTTTGTAGGAAACTAGTTAACACCATTTGCTACAACTTTCATGTTTTAACCTAAGTCTTATTCTGCCTCTAACATGCTCGAATAAATCCGGTCAGAACAGGGCAGATTCAAAATCCTAACCTGGAATTTCCGCATAAAACCGAAATCTTCCGCAAACAACTTCAACTAACATATACAAGCTTCATTTTACACCATTACCAACCATCATATCATGATTAAACCATGATAATCATATAAAATCAGAAAAATCTCCATAAAATCAGAAATTTAGCTAACTTCACTCTAATCCATAAAATCTTCCATAAAATCACATATCTAACCACCACAAGTCATGAATTCACCATTATTGGAAACAAACAATGAATCTTTACACACCGTACCTTGATAACTCACAAAAGGTAGTAGCTTAGTGGTTCCTTCTCCAAAATAACTCCACCAAGACCTTGGAATCTCCTTAGTAACCAACTTTTATGGAGTGATTTGCAATTCCATCGGTTAAAACTCAAGATTGAAGTAAGAAAGTGGAGTGAAAGATGAAGGTTTTTCTCTCTCTCTTGCTCTCTAAGTTTCAGCCATGAGAAGGAAGAAATGGCTTGATTTTTGGTCAAATTTTGGTTTTAGTAAAGTTAAGGTAAGATGGTCAAAAGTCCAACTTTGAATAAGAAGGTGGCACATGTCACCTTTTGGTTTAAAACTTATCTTTTTGTCTCTCCAATACTAATCCATATACGTAACATCTAATTATCTCTTAGCACCTTGTAAAATAATATCACTTAATACAAAACTCCATCAAATTGTCAAAAATATATTGCATTTACCGCACCAGCGGGTCCCAAGTTCATAATACTCTTCAAAATTAACGTGGAATAACTTGTATCAAGAAAATGATTTGGAAACTATATTTACTTATAAAAATGTATAGAAAATCAAAATATGGAAGAAAGGTACAAAATTATAGACGAGGAAACAAAATAATGTCTAGAAAATATATAAAAATTTTCCGGTTCTCACACTCATTCTTTCGGGGCGTCACAAACTCCCCTCCTTAAAACAATGTCGTCCTCGACATTCCATCTTGTACCAATCAAGTCGAGACATCCTGCAAGAATCACTAATATTTCAAACCAAACCCACAGTCCGGCATCCTAAACATCAAGTCTAGGATACACTACAGAGATCGAAAGCCTAAACTCTGATACCACCTGTGACGCCCCAGCTTCTCCCAAGGGCGAACCCTAGGGTTCGGCGCGTCGCCTGCCCAACTCTCGTCGGGATTCACTCACTACAAACCTCAAACAAAATGCAAAATAAATCTCAAATTTTACGTCAAATTCTCCAAGAATTACATATCGTAAGCGAAGCGCCCACGCTTCCGCTGCGCCACTCTGATCCTTGATACCAGCTATTATACAGGAGGAATTCCAAATCTAAACTGTACAAAATATAGGCCATCCAGTCACGTGAATAAGTACTACAAGCACTTCCTTTGCCTCGAGTCCTGTGGAGGGGAATAAAACAGTTTTGGGGTGAGTTAGAAGCTCAGTGAGTAACCAATAAAAGTAGTAAGAAAACATATTTCACAATAATGCATTTCGATGATGTCATGATTCAGTCATCAAATATCCGTTTATTGCTCTCGTGAGCCAGTGAAATCATTGCACTTAAACACCCAACGCTCAAATAGATCCTTTAACGTTTAACAATAAGAGGGAGCAACGTTGGTGTTCCAGATAATGTCATGAACTCATTGAAGTGGTGGAGACGTTGGTGTCCAGCACACGAATTCCAAACACTCATTTGAGCCAAAACATGGCATGGACCACATGCAAACACTCATGATATGAAATCGAGTAAATAATGCAAGAAAACGTTCAAAAGTAACTTTGGAAACAGTTTAGGGTCACTCACCTCCACGGCTCAGAAACCATCCACCATATATCATTGCCTTGCCCAAATCCAAACCCTTCAACTCAAACTCAAAACAATCAAATGCTTTCAAAGATCGGACAGCATATCCCCTTAAGTTCCTTACTTTTCCATCCTACAAGCAACATCATTTCATCGCAAATCAACCACATACACATCATAGACTATCAAATACACCTTTCGGCACAATATCCATAACTGAAGCTACACTTATCGGATTGAAACGAATCTTATGGCGTTTCGAAGCCAAGACATAAACCTACATTTATTATGAAGACCTCCAAAGCCAAATCATGCATTTTCAGGGGTCAAAAATGGAAAACTACATGAAAACAGAAATCTGGGCGCGGAACAGGGTTCATGGGCAGTCAAGGGTATTTCAGTCATTTCACATGTTACAGTGCTCGGATCTAGCTGAAATTTTGTAGGAAACTAGTTAACACCATTTGCTACAACTTTCATGTTTTAACCTAAGTCTTATTCTGCCTCTAACATGCTCGAATAAATCCGGTCAGAACAGGGCAGATTCAAAATCCTAACCTGGAATTTCCGCATAAAACCGAAATCTTCCGCAAACAACTTCAACTAACATATACAAGCTTCATTTTACACCATTACCAACCATCATATCATGATTAAACCATGATAATCATATAAAATCAGAAAAATCTCCATAAAATCAGAAATTTAGCTAACTTCACTCTAATCCATAAAATCTTCCATAAAATCACATATCTAACCACCACAAGTCATGAATTCACCATTATTGGAAACAAACAATGAATCTTTACACACCGTACCTTGATAACTCACAAAAGGTAGTAGCTTAGTGGTTCCTTCTCCAAAATAACTCCACCAAGACCTTGGAATCTCCTTAGTAACCAACTTTTATGGAGTGATTTGCAATTCCATCGGTTAAAACTCAAGATTGAAGTAAGAAAGTGGAGTGAAAGATGAAGGTTTTTCTCTCTCTCTTGCTCTCTAAGTTTCAGCCATGAGAAGGAAGAAATGGCTTGATTTTTGGTCAAAT